>NW_019396246.1:1001-37466 GCF_000591075.1 Eurytemora carolleeae | reverse complement strand
GGGGGGGGGAGAAAGAATTAAGATGCTGTTCCGGAAAAGCTCTTTGAAAAGTACCTAACCATCTGGTGTTACAATACATTTGCATAGCCCAATTTTTCAAGGCCAGCTCATTAAAAAAAAAGATCGCGAACTTCGATTATTAGGGTGCTAGAAAAACCTTTGAAAAAAATTAAAAATGTCGGAAAATGTAGAAAATTTAAATTTTTGGTTCCGACTAATAATAAAATGTGGCACAAATATTGAAAAATGTAAGGTTTAAATATGTAACTTATAAGGAGTGTTCGCGAAAAATGAAAAGGGGTATGGGCTTACGTCGATATAAATTATCGTTGGTGATCGCTGCTAATCTTACTTCTATCTGTTGCGTCTAAAAAGAGAAAATTGTTAAAAACGACTCATACCGAAGAACGTAGCGTCCATACAAATTCAGAAAGTTGCAAGATTCGTAAAAAAAATCAAAAATCTGTAACAAAACTCATTAAAAAAAAATCCTCTTAATGTTTCATGAAAGTCCAGATATTTCAAAGAGCTAATGTCAATATAAAAGTGAGAGTGGTATATAAAAAACTAGAGGAGGGGAGGCGGGGCACCACCACCACCCCTTCCCCACCTGTTTAGGATTAAGGGGTTTATAAATGAATGAATAAAGATAAGATTCAGAGAAGAAATATCCTTATATGGATGTATTGCCAATTGAAAATGAGTATATGGGACATGGTTGGGGGAGGGTCAGAGGTTCACATATGATGCTGGTTATCTCCTGTATCAGTCCCTATTCTCCTCCTATATCTATCCAAGGATACAAAAGCGAGACAGCATGATATTTAACAAATATATCGCTTTAAAATCATCTTTTCATCTGTTCAATTCAAAGTTAAAAGAAACCTTGACCCCAAGATGTTACAGACAATTTTTGTACCCCCCCCCCCCCACCCATCTTAAAATTTGACAAAATTGTATTTCAAAATCAATCAAAATGGTACCTTCAAAGTATGAATTAGAAATCCATGTTTATTCAAAAATATTGTAAAATTTAATTAAAATAAATTATTAAAGTTTTAAAGATATCCATGTTTTTTTCAAATTAAATAAAATTATTTTTATTCGTGGTTTCTTTGTAAGAGTGACTTGATTATAAATCGACTTTTAATCAAATAAAGGTTTTATACTATCTTTCCATGTAGCCGTTGGGACACTTGAATTACGCTTAATGAAAACAACTCATATTTCTAGATTGAGAGAGGGTTGGGAGCGATTTAAAGTGTAAAATATCAATGTGTTCCCAATGTTGCTTTTTTTCTATCAATCAGAAGCGAATAGTCATATACTGACAATAAGAGTGAAATTAGCGATTTCGCAAGTTAAATCAATGTATTCTAACCTGAACTTTAGAATGGTGGATATTGAGATTAATGCTTGATCCTCTCTTTTTCTTTATATCGAGACTAACTTAATCTTGTACTTGTATCCTGAAAAGTGTATAAAATTCAACCAATCAGAGTCGCGTATACGAAGCCGATAAATTTGAAATTTTGCGCGCCATTTAAGATTATATACAGAAACGGGAGGGACTCTCTCATTTAAAAAAAAACCGGTTTTTCATTTTTCTCTACTATATCCACGAAAGAACGGTTTAAGAAGAACATCAAAAGTGTGTCCATTGGATACTCAGATTAAGTAATCGGGATTAAGGATATCTCATTCTAAAGTTTTCAGCTCTGATAGATCAATCAAAACTAGTTTCTAACCGTGTAAAGGAAGAAATTAATTTTTGTCGTTCTGATTTATGTCTAAAGTATACAAAGGTCTATAAACAATTTCAAGCTAAATTGGAATTTAATAACAACTTGATATTTTCTTATACCTATGTAAAGTTTCAAAATATATTTTCTCAAAGTTAAGTTTATTTAAATCTATATGAATTCAGATTTATATTTGTAAGAAACCCTTTATTTTCATTGGAGACTTTAGACTATATACTTTTTACAAATGGCATTATATTTTTAATTAAAGATTCCATATTTTCTTTGCACGCACCTCTGACCCTTCAGTAAAAGTAAATTCAACCCACAGGCTGTCTGCGTCAACCTTGTTGCACCGGCTAGTCCTATTGATTGTCTGCTTTATTTACCCAATGTCCGGGCGATACAGTACAAACTGGGACCGGAAAGGTTGACCCGGCTCGGAAATTCAAATGTACTACGGCTGCCCGTGATTGGAGACCACTTTTCATTGGAGAATGGAGACCCCATATTTTCATTGAAGAACCCAATTATTTTCAGTAAAAAACCCTAGATGTTTCAGTGGTGACGTACATATAAGTTTTTATTTGAATCACGTATTTTTTATTGGACACCAAATATTTTTTATCAGACAACATATTTTTTATTAGAAACAAAAAACGTTTTCATTGGACACAGCCTACTATTCTTCGGAACTCCGTATTTTCATTGAAGAGCCTTTTTTTTATTGGAGACTCATAATTACCTCTCGATTAATCTAATCAAACCATTTATCTATATTTATATCTTATATACTTTGCTTGTCTATTTGTTTGTTTGTTTGTAACTGATCACCGTCAAAACGGCTGAACCGATCGGGCCCAAATTTTTGTGGGACCTCACATGCCCCCAGGTAAGGTTAATGGATGCTCAGAATTTCAAAAAATGTCTCCAAACATTTTTTATTTTCGTAAAGTTTGGAAAATTCTAGAAAAAAATGTTATTATTGTTTTTCGAAGGGAAAAATTCTGAAATAGTGTGCAACAATGCAAAGTCGAAAAAGATGATTGGCGCGAAGTGCCCTGATGGTCTAGTTCTTAATATTCAACTATGGCAAACAAGCAAAGTTAACTAGAAGTATGTTTGTTTACCGCTAAACAGCCCAGATAAAATATTATTCGATGAATTCCTGCGCGTAAATATGCGTATACACGAATATCAAAGTTGACGCAGATGAGACATTAAATGTTTCTTGGTTTTAGAAACTTTAATGTGCGCTGAAATTTTGCCAATGACTGCTTATTGTAAACTGAAACTAAAAACAAAGCTTTGCAGACACACGAGGGCCAACAAAGCACGCACCCCTGACCCTTTAGTAAAAGTAAATTCAACCTAACGTCTGATCGCGTCAACATTGTTGCACCTGGCTAGTCCTATTGAGTGTCTGCGTTATTCACCCTATGTCCGGGCAATACAGTACAAACTGGGACCGGCAAGGTTGACCCGGCTCGGAAATTCAAATTTCTACGGCTGCCCGTGAAAGTACTATAATCATGGCGCAAAGGTTTTAAAATTGATAAATCATTTTTCAAATTTTCGGAGTCTCTGAAAAATCAATCTTATTGTGGACTGCATGCAAAAATTGATTATTATAATTATTTATATTAGTTAATAATATATAACTTATTAAACATAATTAATTAAAATCAAGTTATCATAAAGTTATTTGAACTTTTTTTCTTTAATAGCACTTCGGTATTAAGAACATTTTTATCGAAGATATTTACAGAATGATAGGAATGTAAAGATGTATGAGATTTTCCTAACACTATGTTCAACAATAAGAACAATCCATCCAATATTCTATGTAATCTATGTGAATCCAATATTCTAAGCAAAATATTAGTGTTTATCTATGTAATCTATGTGAATCCAATATTCCAAGCAAAATATTAGTGTTTATCTATGTAAACTGTGTGAATCCAAATATGGAGAAGATACCTGGTATAACAGTTCTCAATAAGGATAGGATTCAACATAAATTAGAGTTGGGTAATATTAAATTTATAAAATATTTTTGTAAAAAGTATCGGACCCTCCCATCGTAACAAGCAAACCCTTTTTATTTGCGCTCATTCAATCTTGGTTTATAAACAACAACAAAAACAAGCCCGGCCCGGCCTGCACCTTGGGGGTTCAACTGAACTGAATAACAAAAATGTTATTTATTATGTATTAATTATGTAACATGAATGTTATGCACATCATATAAATGTCGAATCACGATGATTTAACAGTTCGGTCCTTAGTACATATCCCAATTAACATAAATATCCTTTATCCTTTTTTTTGACGTAGTTGCGTTTTCCGTGAAAAAGTATACAAAGACAACTCCGTAAGTTAAAAAAATATCGTTAAATTATTGACGAAAACACGAATCATTAATTCAAATTGAAGAAACATAACACAATTAATTCGAATTTTATCAGAACCCCCCCTCCCCCCCATCTTTAAATGTTGGTGGCGCCTGGTAAAATTAAACAAAATGTCAATCATATTTCAGTTTAGGCAGAATATGTGAATTGTGAGCCTAAAATGAGGGATCATTATGGTTTTTCAAACGCACTAATCTCCCCTTATTTGGATATATATTATGCAGGGTGTCCCATATCATATTGGATTATCTCCAAGCTTTAACGCCAAAATACGCACATAAAATAAAATACTCAAAAAAGCCAGTATTTTCTGCATGCTCATATTTGCATATTAGCCTTATGCAATTTTAAAAATGACTCATTCTTTTTAAATTTTATGATTAGTCCCAAAAATCGCAATTCAAAGTTATAAACGATCTTATATGATGTTGGAATGTGGGACACCCTGTATATCCCGTATTTCCTGAAATCTTTCTATGCAGATCAAACACAGAGCTATCGATAGTTTCGCAGATAGCAAACTGTCTACGTAAATACCAGGATGGATCGTTTAAACTTTTTCAAAAACGATCGTTCTTCGTTGTTTGAAGGTTTAAAACGAAAGGTTTGTTTCAAAAAACGATCGTTTTTTCTAAAAACGAAACGATCGTTAAAAAAACTAAACGAAAAGCTATCGTTTTTAGAAACGATTAACCCTACCTACATTGTAAGAAAAAGAACTTTTTTATCGTTATATTACTAATTGAAAGGATTATGAACATTATGTTTGAAAATAAGAAAAATCACAAAAAAAAATAATATTGGGTTTTCAAGTGACTGTAGTCCACAACGGTACTATATATTTTCAAGTGACTGTAGTCCACAACGGTACTATATATTTTCAAGTGACTGTAGTCCACAACGGTACTATGAAAATCGTTGTGTGAAATGTAATAGATATCACTGTTAACGATTTTAAAAACTGATTTTTTTAAATTGGGGATTTCCTACAAAAGTGACTTGTGCATTTCTACTGCAGGAAAACATATAAGAATTATTAGATTTTAGCACTTTTAAACCTAGAAAACCAACAATAACCTCCACATTAAACTCCAATATCGGAGTCCATTAGTGCCTGATCCAATCAGGGTTCAGTCATGTGTTTGTTGTCTATTCTGAACCAATAGAAATAGTATGGCGTTAACATCTATTTTTCTATCTATCTCATTATTCAATTAGAGTTATGATTTCTTCAATCGGTGCTATTAGCTAGCAAATGGAAATATTTACTATATTTGCATGGAGGGTCACTTGAAATTATGCTCATAAAGTCTCTTTCAACCCTCAAAATTAGTGAAAAATGATATCCATATTGAAGTTTATTAGAAAGGGAGGGGGGAACTTTATAGTAATATTACTTTGTCCACAAAATTCTCTGATATTATTATTTTCCTATAATTTTAACTGTTTGATATTTCGATTTTTGAAGCCTTAACACGTTAGGATTACTGTAAGTATGTAAATATATACTTTAATCCTTAGATTTAACCCCATATATATAATCCATAGACATCACAGGATTATACCATTCAATCTGATGGTACTACTAACTATAAACAAAAAGCATCCGGTCTGTGTCGCGAGGTTTTGATCTCATATTCGAAATCTGTTTAAAATATTGTAAGAGACTTATAAACTTTAAAATTTTAAAGGGAGTGTTCGCGAAAATGAAAGAGGTACATGGCTTACGGCGAAAAATTATCGAAGGTGATCGCTACTAATCTTACTTCTATCATACCGAAGAACGTAGCGTCCATACACGAACACGCCCTTCAAGAACAGAGCCCAACAAAAAAGTATTCAATGACAAATACAAAAAGTGTACATTTGATGGTTGAAAATGGGTTCTAAGAACTCTCTGGACTTTTAATCAGGACTTCAAGTTTACCGTGGATCGACATTTAACACATTGACAGATTAACATAATACTTTATCGAAAGATCGACATTAATAGTTCGACATGTTTACTGTGTACATCAAACGATCGAAATATTAAACCAATTAATTGATGGACATTTTCAAAACATCAATAGATCGATTTTAGCACATCTATTGCAACGCATTAAGAGATCGACAGATATAAAGATCGACAGATATAAAGATCGACAGATATAAAGATTGACAGAAAGAAAGATCAACAGATATAAAGATCGACAGATATAAAGATCGACAGATAAAAAAGATCGATAGATATAAAGATCGACAGATATATAGATCGACAGATTGAAATAAAAACGATACATTTGGCAATAGATAATAGATGGAAATCTTAGAATCTGGAAATCTATAAATCTAAGAATCTGGAATATTAGAAATCTAGACAGAGAAGAATCTGGAAATCTAAGAATCTGGAGATGTAAGAATCTGGAAATCTAGAAATCTAAGAATCTAAAATTCAGGAAATGCAACAATCTGGAAAAAAAAAATTTTAACATTTATTTTAAAATTAATTTTTTTTAAAAACAAAATTTTAAAAAGAGTTGTATCTCCTTTGCAGCTGATCATACATACATATTCTGTTCCTCTCTTGTAGATCTACGCATTCTAATCCCTTGTAGACAAGGGAAAACTGGTTTTTGACGCATATTTCTCTCTAATATTACGCATATTTCCCACAGCTACAGTTCTCTGTTTTTGCAATTTTCTTTTTCATACTATTCTTTAATTTGATATCTTGGGCCATAAATTTTAAATTAGGTCTAATGGAAAATTACTACTTGTGTGTCCCATGCAGAGGTGTGAAATTGCTCTGACAAGTTATGTTTGAATTGTTGACGCAGCTTTTTGATCCAGATTGTTCATACTTATTATATATATATTCTTACAAGTCAATATCTATATAATAAAACAAGACCTTCATATATATGTTCCCTATAGAGTGGATATTTTCGACAAAAGAATTCTTGATTCTTGTACGTTCATCTTGGACAGATACTTGTTCATGGAACTGACATCTTGATGCTTATGTATAACCATTTTCAATCGAAAGAATTATCTGGAAATCTAAGAATTTGGAATTCTAAGAATCCGAAAATCTAAGAAGCTGGAAATCTAAAAATCTGGAAATCTAAGACTTTGGAAATCTTAGAATCTGGAAATCCAGAAATTTGGACATCTAAGAATTTTGAAATCTAAGAATTTAGAAATCTAAGAATCGGGAAATCTAAAAATCTGGAAATCTAAGTATTGTGAAATCCAGAAATCTGGAATCTAAGAATCTGAAAATAAAACAACTGCAAAATGACCAACACATAATATCAACATTCTTGCATGTCGCCTGAATCTAAAATACAGGTTTAGAAAATGAATCGGTTTGCAACAGATACCATTATTTTAACGGATCTGTCTGTCCGTAATTCAAACTTGTGTCGGACCGGGCCGAATTTTGAACCCTTTCTGTTGGACCAAACCGGCTAGTTTACGCCATGGCTGCCATTTCGGTAAATTATACTGTACCGTCCTGACTTTGTAAGATGAGACCATTAAAAATTGTTCTGTACCTACCCGGCCAAGTCGTTGCCCCGGGACAAGGGCAGAATCGGGCCTGGGCGGGAAATTTTTCAGAAGGGATCTTTTCAGGGTTTTCTTTTTCAGAGGAAAATTAAGCTTAAATGCAATAAATATAAAAAATATCCATAAATTTTTTTAGATTAATTTTAATTCTTAAAATTTCTTGGGGTTCCTCTTGGAATAAAAGAGAAATGAATCTCTGTAAATATGCCGGTGTGGCGAAGGAAGACAGAAAGCCACATGAAGTTTAATTTCAGATTCAGTTCAGTAACAAACCTGCCTGGTTCGGGTTCAGCCACGCTGTTCTCTTAAATAAACTATTCGCTGATTTTCTGGAGTAAACAGACGGTTTTGTAACAAATCTGCTAGATACAGCTAGACTAGAGCTAGCTGTATTCTTAGCACGATGACTGCTGATCAATTGATCAATTGATCGAGTACTTTCTGTAGAAAATCACCAAGATCAACTGAGAAGCTGTTTAAAAAGTGAAATTAGAAGATTGACTAAATCGATTGAAAAAGTCACAAAAATCTATCAGTAAAATTTCCTCCAAAAACAAAACTTGGAAGATAAATCCTAAGGTAAGAATTATTTTTATTTTTAAAAACAACAGCTGATGGTTTGGACATGAATTACAGAATTGTATAAATATCATGCAACATTATTTATAATAATATAGCTAAAATACGTTCTCTCGAATTTTTAAAGTTTGGGCCCTAAAATAATTTCCAAAAAAGGATTTTTTCTTCAAATCCGGAATTTTTAAAAAATTTTTTATTTAAAGAAATTTCAAAATTCGATGAAGAAATCCATTTAGGATTTTAAATTTTTTCTTGTTTTTTATTACTTGTTCCAGGTGTAATGTTATAGTTCTATATATTTCAAGGGGTTACAGAAACAACAGTGCAGATTCGTAGCTTTGAATTCAATTCCAGCAATTTTCCGGTTTAAGATTTTAGTAAACGTTTCAAACTATTTAAAGGGACTGTAGAGGAATTTTAAGTTAGCAACAAGAACAGTATCTTTAAACCTGATCAAGGATAGAAAAATATATCCATGGCTTGCGCATTAATGCTTCAGAGACACGGAGAAAATTGCCAGAATTTTACACTGTTTAAGTTAAAAAAAACCCGATGATATCTCCTTGCAACTCCATATCTGGTGGTTGGCGCAATCGACACTTAGAACTCAAAATATTGAAAAGAAAAAATTAAATGAATTAAACTGAAATTTATTAAATCTTGATAAATATGTTTTGTTAACCACAAACAAGTGTTTTCATTTTATATATATATTATATGTATTATATATATTATATATACATATGTAGCTATAGTTTAAATACATATACAAGTTAAGTTAAATTGTTTTAAACGTTGAAAAAAACACTAAGAAACTTTAAAAAACGTCATAATTTCAAAATAGTTTTTAAAAAATTTATCTTGGGGTCCGAATGGCTAATTCCACCAAATTTTCAGATATAGATGGAAGTTTATTAAATCAAATTAAATTGAAATATTAAATTATTAATTATAAATGATTTAAAATTTATAAGAGTTATTAGATTTCCAATGCAAGTTTTGGAGTAAAGAAGAAATCAATGTAGAATTAAGTCCTAAAAGAGGAATTTAGTTTTTACCACAAACTCTGATTTTCTATATGTTTGCAACCCGATATCGAACATCTTAATTAAAACTCTTAATTCTATGGAATCAAAGAACCTATGATTGGAATATCAAAAGTTTACATTGAGTTTGTGGCAAAAACTCAAATCCTATAGACTTTTTCAAATTTTATGGTCAAAAAATTTTATTTTGAAAATTATATTTCTGNTTTTTTTATATATTTTTTCAAAAAGAAATATTATTTTTGATCTGAAAAAACCCAAAATGTATTAAATTTTTTTTTGATTTTATGGTTTCCGCCTTTTTAGAGAAAACAACAAAGAAAAGAACATGTTTGTTTACATTTTACTGTTTTTCATGATATCATGTTAACAAATAAATAAATTTAACGTTTCCTTATAAATACGAGATTTTTCCTTCAATTTCAAGCCATGGCTTCAGGCCATGCTGCATGGAAAGAAAATTTGAAGTTTATTTTGATTAAATGCATTTAGAAACGAAAAAGCAAATATTTAATTTTAATCTTTAAGATTTATTAGTTTTATTTTCCCGATAGTTACGTTTTGATTTATGAAAACATTTTAATCAAAAACTAGTTTACGCATTTTTTTATTTCTAAATAACGTTTTATTATGAATTGCAACCATTCAGTAATGTAATTTTTATTTTCACTTTCATATCCCCCCACACACACTTTTATTCCCCCCCCCCCACTTGCCCTTGGGGCAATGCATTGTTGTTAAATTGACGTAGTTATTAATAAAAGAATAGATAATAAATTGTTTACACTTGACCCCGCATTTTTTCATACTCCAAGCACCACCCTTCAACCCTTCCTTTCCAATTCATCAATTCTTTCATTTATTCATCCTCTTCAATCCATTCGACAAGTTTTTTCATACTCCAAGCAGCCACCCTTCAACCCTTCCTTTCCAATTCATTTATTCATTTATTTATTCATCCTTTCAATCCATTTGACAAGTTTTTTCATGTATTCATTCATTTATTCATCCTATCAATCCACTTGACAAGTTTTTTCATGTATTCATTCATTCAGTCATTCATCCTATCAATCCACTTGACAAGTTTTTTCATTCATTCATTCATTCATTTATTCATTTATTAATCCACTTTACAAGTTTTTTCATGCATTCATTCATTCATTCATCCTATCAATCCATTTGACAAGTTTTTTCATATATTCTTCTTTAGAAATTTTTATCCTAATCATCAAATGTTTATTGTTGTCATTTAATTTTGAACTGATGGAAATATAAACCATTTTATAATGTAAATTATGTTTCATCTAAAATGGATTTATTTTCATTTCAAAAATGAATAATCTCATATCTTTATTCGTCCGTTAATACATTTAATTATCTTTCCGTCGGTTCTTCGCCTGTTTTCATTTATTTTGTCATGTTAAATGTCTGTGAATTATCATATAAATAATTATTAAATCTTATTCAATTAAAATTCGCTCAACAAATGATGTCCAAAAATCTTGTACAGCCGATGAAAAAGAGTGTCCCAAAAATAATGTTCTTTTAAGGAAAAAAAAACGTTTTTTACGGTACACCCTATATAACGCAGGGTGGTCTTTAAAAAATCAATGATAAGAAGGTTCTGATAATACTTGAAGCATTCAGAGGAAACGCCTTGGATGTTTTTGTTTACAACTTGTAATAGTTGGACGGGTTAGATAAATACATTATAGGGTAGAGATATGTTATCTAAATCAATTAACAGGGGCGTTTAATTTCATAAAAACTACACTTCTTCCTAAAAATAAGATTATTTTTTCAACATTTCTTTTATCAAAATCAATCCCATTCTCCCCTTCCATTAAAAAAAATATGTGGAAGATTAAAAATTTTAATTGTAGAAAAGTGTAATTTTAATTGAATCAATTTATAGAGGAATATGTCCGATCCACCTTTAAATACTTTTTCAGATACAAAATATCTGAGATATCCATAATTTTCTCTTTGAAATTAAAAGACTAGAAGTACGACGATATCTTTCATAAAGATAAAGGTTAAAAGGGTTACGGTGTAAATCGGGTGTGCCCCTTTTTTAAATTTAACTCCACATAAAAAATTGAGTAGAAAATTAGATTTATTTTTGCGTTGAGACACGAATATCGTTTGTCATAATGAAATGCATGTTTTTAACCACGCACCTCTGCCCCTTTAGTAAAAGCAAATTGAACCTTTATGAAGCATAAAGTCTGACCGCGTCAACCTTGTTGCACCGGCTAGTCCTGTCCATTGAGCAAGGTACAGTACATACTGTGACCGGAAAGTTGACCCAGCTCGGAAATTCCAATGTACTACGGCTTCCCGTGTAACGTATGTTTTTTTCTAAAACATAAATATAAAAAGTATCTACTATAGATGTACACTGTACAGTAAACAACTAACAAAAAATGTTTAAAGTTATTAAAAAAAAACCAATGTGTTTATCATCTTAGAATATAATTACCGTTTAATTCTATGATAATGCTGCTAATAACGACGCTAATTATCATGATTAATAACAACTAATTTTATAATTACCACCTGCAGGTATTTTTTCTACAACAATGATATCTTCGATCAGATATGACAGCCCTTCGCCAGACAACTATTATATATTAAGTTGTCAATCTTAGTTGAGCGGTGAAAATTTAATCTATCATCACATATTCGTTAGGTTTCTTTTATCTTACGCCTCCTTAAAGAGAGACTGTCAACATGATTTCAAATGAAATTAAAATGCCCGATTTATAATAGTTTTATTTAAAATTTTGTCAGAACAAAAATGATATCCTTGCTTTCTCTCTGAAAATTGTTAATTTTTGTTTGCGGTTTTTAAAGTAAGTCGCCCTGGATTAAGGCATTTGAAACAAGGATGGATATTGAAGGATTTGATCTCTTTTCATGACTGGAAAACGTCGATATTATCAGCTCGGATAAACGTTTGAAGGGTACCGGTGTTAATCGGACATGACACTTTTTTTAGAGAGAAGATGACTTCAAATTACTTCAAAATTTATTTCTAATTACAGATGTTTTGCCAGTCTAGGATTAGACTTAAAATAACAAGAGTAGTAGCTAGTGGACAAACTAGCAGTAGTTAGTGGAAAAACAAGCAGTGGCTACTTTACACATCTAAGTGTCATAGTAGCAGTAAATTTAGAAATAGTAGCTATATTATAAACTTTAGATGTCTTGTAAATTATGAAGTAATATCTTGTAAATTTATAAGAAGTAGCTTGTAAATTTGAAAAGTAGTAACTAGTAAATTTAGATGTAGTAGCTCGTAAATTTAGAAGCAATTTAAAACAATGTTTGCTATGGAAGTTGAAACAGAAAAGATATTTTGTTTTGAAGGAAATATAAATTTCAGAATTGTCAGTATTATATCAGGTGTGTGGTTTCCAACTCATCTTAAGACGTAAATACTTGAGCCCTCCCCCTGACTATACCCCCCTTCTCCCCCATCTTTCAAACGACACCGACGGACATGCAAGGGAAGGGGATTCTTGTTAAGGCAAAAATGTAGAAATGGCTCCGAACTAGTTTTTCAGATATATCTGAACAAATAATAGAAATTCACAACACTCGGCACCCTAGATCTCATTTTAAAAGAAACTTTACATACATGGAAGTGTTTCGATCTAAATTAAACTTTTTTATCGATTTTGATGTTTATTATCGTTTGAACTGACGAGGGTCAGCCCAGATCGAAATTTATTTTCAATAAATGTGAAACTAACATCTACTTTTTTACTCTACAGAGGTTTTGTCCATCACCATCACCGAATTTTAATCTTTTTTTCTACTTATTATATTTATGTAGCCTGATGGTACACCTTTGATATTTCAAGCTTAAAATTCTACCCGATCAATTTATATATAATTCAAGTTTGAAATATTTGTGAGTTTAAGATTTAAAGGGTATCGTTGTGAATATAAAAATATAACGACGATATAGAGGAATGGGTGAGATACATGAGATGGTTTTTGAAATGGAAATGGAACTTTTGTTTTGTTTTTGCAAGTTTATTGGGGGTATTGAAGAAACTGGCTTTAGTTGAATATAAAACTAGCATACGGATGGGATGGGGGAGATGGGAGGGGGGAGGGGGAAGGGAAGGGTCAAGTTTCGTGAAGGGGAGATATGTGTTAAAATTCTAGTATGGGGGTGGAGTGCCCTGAGTTGGAAAAATAGCATTCCAAATTATAAAAGCATTCTTGAAATTGAAGAAATTCTTGGTTTAGAAACCGTTAGTAAATGTGTTAAAAGTTCATCAGTTGTAAATTGAAAATAAAAAACTAATTATATTTATCCCTCAATACAGGGTTACCCAGGAAGAATGATACTTCAAAGACGACTGTTCAGAAATTTTACGGGCTATTTCCTTCTATTTATGATTCTCATAGTCAATTAAAAGACAATATTTGAGACAAAAGACTTAATTTAACCTTGGCATCGTCACATTTTAAAAGTTTCAGGTCGTCTTTACAGTATTATAATTTGTGGGTTATACCCTATAAGTGCACTAAAGAAATTAATTATAAGATTAAAAAAAAAACAGTAGCCAAAACCATTATTACTTCTCAATTATAAGATTAAAAAAAAACGAAGCCANAGAGAACTAGGAACAGAGGATGAACATTTTAATAGATTTGTAAAAACTAGTTTACTATGCTAGTTAGAGGGTTCAACCCCCCTGGTTCAGAAACTTAAGACAGGATCTCATTTTAAAACCCAGTTGCAAAAACCCGGTTTCGTGAACAGGGCAAGGCAATTTTGCAGATATCAATATTTTGTTATTTTAAATGGTTAGTTTTATTTTCTATTTTCTAGTTTTTCTTTTAATTGCAAATCTACATAAACGTGTATACCCCTTAAAAGAGACTTGACAGCTTAGTTGAACGAAACTCTATTAAATTTCCCACTGTATTGTATATTATACAAATAATAAAATACTAATAAAAGTTACAAACTAACGTTGCTCCCTACTGCACAGTTGTTCATAAACTTCCTGTCTATTAATTAATACTTGAAGGGGACTGTAGGTAGATCTAATTTCAAGAGACCTGCCAAAAGTGTCATATCGATTAGCAGCAGTACCTTTTAAACATCTACCTGAGTAATGATAAAGAAGATATCGTCTTTTGCTATTTCCTGGCAAATGGAGAAAACAGTTTTTATTATGGAAGGGGGTGAATAATTTTCCAAAAAATTATTTTTTACTCTTAATTTATGTAAAACTTGTTAAACTAAGAATTATTCCCCAAATAAAGAAAGAAATAATCCCCACCCCCGGGCAAAACTCGACCGAGGGTGCAGAGAGACAAGAAATTTCTAAAGTTAGCAAGCTTAAAAAAAGATTTATCATTAAGTTCAGAGTTTTAGCCAGGGGGGGGGGGCGGGGGGGGCACAATAGTTTATACATATTTCGCTTTAAACCTAATTCTTTATGAAAACTGTATTTTCTTGCCAAAATTAGTATAACACTGCGTAAAGTATTGAATTGAGTGTCGAAAAAATCAACATTAACATTTTAATGTAAGAAATTCTTATTTGACTTTTTAGAATTCGGGAGGAAATATTTAACGGACAACCTTTTTTTGGATGTTTTAAAAGAAAGTTTCTTCTCAAACAATTTTAGATTTTATCTATGGTTTTTTTAGGCGCCATTTTTATCATTCTCCTAAAATAACATGTTTTTGCGCATTTTTCTGTTGTAGCATTTTTAAAAATAATAAATGTCGTCTTTTTTTCGGGTACACTCTTTAATTTCGATCTGGTTTAAACCTTTTCTGGGATCATGTGAGTTGCCACAAAGAATTTGGATTGGTTCTGGGTTCAGCTGTTTGACGTTTAATGCATGGACACAAACAAACGAACACCCGCCAGACAGTCAAGCAAAATACAAAATTAGATTATTTAGTTATTTACTTACTTACTATTCTCTTATTTTCCCTCTAGCATGACCCCACTCATCGCCCCCCAACAGTGTTTCATTCCCGCCCCCGCCACCCGTCTTCTTAATTATCTTCTCTATTTCCTGTAACACGTCAGTTCTGTTGAAAAATACCCCTTAGTTGTCATTTAATTTTGAACTGATGGAAATATAAANAAGGCAATTTTGCAGATATCAATATTTTGTTATTTTAAATGGTTAGTTTTATTTTCTATTTTCTAGTTTTTCTTTTAATTGCAAATCTACATAAACGTGTATACCCCTTAAAAGAGACTTGACAGCTTAGTTGAACGAAACTCTATTAAATTTCCCACTGTATTGTATATTATACAAATAATAAAATACTAATAAAAGTTACAAACTAACGTTGCTCCCTACTGCACAGTTGTTCATAAACTTCCTGTCTATTAATTAATACTTGAAGGGGACTGTAGGTAGATCTAATTTCAAGAGACCTGCCAAAAGTGTCATATCGATTAGCAGCAGTACCTTTTAAACATCTACCTGAGTAATGATAAAGAAGATATCGTCTTTTGCTATTTCCTGGCAAATGGAGAAAACAGTTTTTATTATGGAAGGGGGTGAATAATTTTCCAAAAAATTATTTTTTACTCTTAATTTATGTAAAACTTGTTAAACTAAGAATTATTCCCCAAATAAAGAAAGAAATAATCCCCACCCCCGGGCAAAACTCGACCGAGGGTGAGGGAAAGCGGGGGGAGGGGGGGGGTAGTTAGAGAAATTTTACTTCTTTTCTTCAATTACATGTAAATATCCTTCATACTTTTCTTTTCTGTCCGTCCCCCCCTTGGCGTATTTTTTATTGTTTTAAATTTACGTTTTGTCCAGGTTTTTAGAATATTTACAAACTTAGTCTAGAAAGAAAACAATAGAGAAATAAAATGGAATCTTATTTCAATTGTTTAAATATTGTCATTTTGATTTTATATGTAGATATTTTAAATACATTCTTTTTGCAAGATCGAATGTAAATAAACTCTGTTTTTGTCATTGCTATTTAGAATTCACGTAATTTTCTTAAAAATATTTGTTTTTTTTGATAAAATATTTGGCTTGTCATGATAGGGGCTGTTTTAATGAAGTTTAAATGACTCAAATATTATAATTTAATTTCGGACAGAATTTCTTAAGTAACCTTAAAAATAAATCTTATCTAGAGTCATAGCAGATCAAAATCAACCGGAAACTTTTTTTTAGTAAAAATACACTTTTTAATACCTTTGGTCTTAAAACGTATCATTTAATAATTTCATTAATTTTTCAGGTGAGTTGAATCTTTTGAATTCTGTGTCTCAAAAATTTTGGAAATCCACAAATGAAATCAGGAAAATCCACGAAATTTTTCAATGTTACCATTTCATTGTACGAAAAAGAAAGTGTGGAACTTTAGGTCAGCCATAAATAGCTAAAGTTTTTCAATAGAAAAATTAAGCGGAGTGTAATAAAAACTATATATAACACACATTAAAATTGAGATGTATAATGATAATAATAAAAATCAGAGTTTGTGGCAAAAACTCAACTTCAAAATGTATTCACTCCGAATACAAGCCAAGTTCAGTGGTCAAAAGAATTTCCACTGCCCCAGGACTTTAAAAAAATTGAAAGAGTTTCGGTCAGTTTTGTAAACCATAATTACATCAAACAATTAAAGTTCTAAACGTCCCGTTCCCTCTCATTAAACATCATTAACCAGTTCTAATTAAATCTATTGAAAGTGAACAATTAAACACAATTCGAATTTACTAAAATATTTTTAATAGTATGTTATGTCGAGTATTGTTTACGAGGACGCTCTAGAAACAATTGAAAACAAAAAAAATAATATTGTTTGAGTAATAAAAACATATTTGCTTTGAACAATGCTTCAATTAACTAATGCCTTCCTTTAAATTTCAGAGGCATAAGAAAAAAACGGGATTTATTTTTTTAAAATAATTAAATTTGAATTTTGAATCTGTAGCGTTTTTAAACGTTTTTGAGGATTTCCAAGAATTCTTAATCTACGAAATATAGATTTAAATTAATAAGTAATTAACTTTAAAACACATTTAAGATGCAACAAATTTAAATTATACAATTTCGACTTGCAGGGAGGTTTTTTTAGAGTCACTTCTTGAATATTTATGTTGTTTAAATTCTAAACTAAGTATTGCACACTGTTTTTAAAGGATTTTGCGTTGGTGGGAGAGAGATGGTTTCTAAGAGCAATGAACCCTTAATTGGAGAATCTCGTTTGAAAAGATGTTGCTGGTTTAATTCTACACTCCTCTCCGCAAAACGAGGGAGAGGGGGGGAGGGGTCGATTATGCTTTTTATAAACCCCGCCTCACATTAAACCTTAACCCTCTTGATAACCTAGTTTTTATTATAAATGTTAGAAGAGAGAAATCCGGGTGTTCTAATTATAGTGAATCCCGCCTCATTTTATCATCAGACTGTCTTAAATGCGCCTGCAGTGCTTCCAGGTCAAACTTAAATGCGCCCAAGCACACCAAATATTTAAATTGTGTGATGTTATTTTTTACATGTTTTTATATTAAGCGATTAAATACGTTTAAAACCTTTTGGAAATTCTTAAAGGAATAAAAAATTACGAAACTTGCGAAACCTTCTAGATAAGAATTGAATTTTTGTCACAAACTCTGATTTTTTAATCCCCATATATAGTAATCCAATGGCATAGGCCATAGATATTTCAAACTATGAATTCAGTTAGCTCAAAGTTTGAAATATCAAAGATTTACACTCTAAGGTCGCAAAGACATTGGGATTAGAAAATTTGAGTTTGTGGCAATTACTCAATTTCTTCTTAAAAATTTCAACTATCCCTCCAATCGCCCCCCCCCACACCAATCCGTTCTAATTTGTATGGTATTTCAGAAACTTTATTTCGATTTTATCGAAACAAATTAAAACCTTCAAAAATTGATCCATTAGGCGTGAAATATATAACCTCTATGTATGAGTAGCAAGGCATGGAGAAAACAGTGAACAGATTGATCAGAACACGTCTAGCTTTCACTAATAATAATATGTATATGGGACTAGCATGGGAACCCAGCTTTGCTTGGAAACAAAGTTTTCTTTATAAGAGTCATCCTATTCAACTTAGACCTTTCAAACAAAACTGAAAACATTCCCGTTGTTCTACAGAATTCCCCAATCAAAATTTGAGGCAAATCGGTTGAGGGGTTCTTGAGTTATGATAGGAAATACAAACAGATAATACTAATTTCTATATATAGATATTTGAGGGGTTGAATTACAGTGAGAACCAGAAAACAGAAGATTTTTTTCCTAGTGAAATGTCTCTCAGGGATTTTTAGTTCCGATTGTATAATGATCTTAGTAAATCTGTAAATTTATTATACTATGGGAATCAACCACAATATTCATAGTTTTTAGTTCCGACAGTATAATGATCTAAGTAAATCTGTAAATTTATTATTCTTTGGGAATCAACCACAATATTCATAGTTTTTAGTTCCGACTGTATAATGATCTAAGTAAATCTGTAAATTTATTATTCTATGGGAATCAACCACAATATTCATAGTTTTTCCCCTTGATTCAACGGTCTTTAACGGTCTTCTAACTTTATAGATCTGGATAAAATCATCTCTCATGTTTATATTAAATACAAGTTTATCTTTGCCTTGAAGAAAATATATACTTTCGGCGTTTCCTAAGATTAAGATCAGTGTAATCTAAATCTTGGAGTGACTCAGTCCTATTTTTGAGCCACATTATTATATAATTAATAATTTAGAGCTACACTATTAAATAATCTAAATCTTGGAGTGACTCAGTCCTATTTTTGAGCCACATTATTATATAATTAATAATTTTGAGCTACACTATTAAATAATCCAAGCATTAGATAACATCTATTTGACTATAGATATAAAATATATTTAGTCTAGATATAAAATCTATTTAACCTAGAAAAATATTTAGCTCATTAGACTGTGGTTTTAATCTTAGGTGACCATTCTTTTTAAGAAGTGTTTGTCAAGATTCACAACGGTACCCTTGAAACTCTTATCTGATAAACAATTTGAAAGATATTGTCGTTTTTCTTGCTTGAAATTTTGTCATATCTAACAATTACCTCCATTTTTCTGTAGTAAAAATCCGCAAATCAAAGGAATCGAGTTTTGCTAATTCTTATATCTTTGCAACCCGATGGCTTAGACCTTGGCTATTTCAAACTATGATTTCTGTCAGATCAAATAATCAAAGTTACAAAGGTTTACACCTTCAGGTTGCAAAGAAATAGGGATTAGAACATTTAAGTTTGTGGCAAAGTTTAATTCCTTGTTTGCGAAACCACAACTGAAAACTAGTCAATTCAAAGAGAAAAACAAGTATATCCTTTTCAGTATTAGTCGGAAAAATCTGTTAAAACATGTCACTTTTTAAACTAAGGGCTACTTCAAATTATGTCCACAGTCCATTTACAGTAGCATTATCTCCTCTTTTTCTTATTCTCCAGATTAAATAATGCTTGTTCTTTTCTTGTTATTAATCTCCAGATTAATTAACAGATCAGTGTCCGAATTTAATGAATTTGAGCCGCGGCTTAAATCTGCCTAAAACCAGTTTCAATTGAGCTTCAATTTTAAGTGGAATCAATCATATTTGAGCCGAAGTTTAAATGTAAGCCGTGGCTCTAATTCTAAAAATTTGGCCTCAGGATTAAGGATATCCCATTCTAAAGTTTTCAGCTCTGAAAAGAAAAGTTTTTTTAGGAAAAGGGGAATTTCGTGATTAATCGATTTTTGTAAGATTTCTGAAGAAAAATATCGTATGTTCTACTTCCACTTCCTGGTAATCATAAAGGGGAATATTGGTTGAACATGATAAAAAGTAAACATGCCATCCCTCAATTGTACGCCATTGTTCCAAGAAATCTGTCGAAAATAAGATATTTGTTTCCACTTTTTATTTAATTTCAATCCAGTAGAGAACTAGGAACAGAGGAACAAAATGTAATTTCAAAAATATATTCATCAAAAATGATTAGTTGCCAAAAAAGATTTTATTTAACATTTTGATACTTTAATGGGGGTTATGCCCGATTAACAACGTTACCCTTAAACTTTAAAACTTTATTTTTTTTAATTCTAGAAGATATCTTTGTTTTCTAGCTGGAAAACTGTTTAATCCTGTCTCTTTGAAGCAAAAATCCGCATGTCACTTTTTTAGAAAAAAAAACAACATTTAAAATTTATTAATATTTAAGAATAAAAAATCTTGGATAGCTTTCACTCTTTATGATAGATATAAAGCTTTCATGGATACCGTTGTTAATCCAACTTTAAAACTCGAGAAATAAATGCGCGAAAAGGTTTATGTTAGAAAATGCGCAAAATAAAATTTATTTGAGAAATTTGATTTTTTTGGGGTTTTCACTTATTTTTGTGCATGATTTTTCTTAACATAATTTAAAATCGTTTACAATTTTTCATATTGCGTTTAAAATCATTTCCCCAATATTCGCCCCTGTTTGATAAATAATGCACAGCCCTGTTAACTTATCTAGATGAAGGGGGATAAAATAACAATAGGATCGATAGATTAGATTAGAAACATGCAAACTGTGTTTGTATAAATTCATTAAATATAGACCCAAGGTCATCATTTAAACGTTTAGTTAAATTATTACTTCAAGCGTTATCGTTGATCAGGCCTCAATTCATAATTAAACTTTTCATAAAAAATGATTATATTTTGGCAATGTTTACAAAATACAAACATGTATTTAAACTCACCTGTAAGTCTATATTTACCATTTTAAAGATATTTTAAAGTAATTGTTAGATATTAAGCTTCAAAAACTCAAAGGAACTTGAATAGACGTAATTTATATTTTTTTCTCTTCATGAAGAAATGAAATCTCAGGGCCTTCCTCCCCCCCCCTTAGATTACGTCTATACGCCTTACATGATGTAATTTAGTAGATATATTCTTCACGTATATAATCCATAATTTAGGTTTAAAATCTTATAATTAAACAAATCAAGAGGCTAATTTCACGTTTGTAAATCTAATTAATGTTGTTTAAACTTCGTAATTCTGCGAACTTGAACTTGTGATGTAACTAATAACCTTTAAAAATCAAATACATACACCCCCCCCCCTCACACTTGCAAAATACTCTGAAGATATGAAAACGTGTCCACTTGTCCAGTTTTCAATTTGATCCTGTAATAAACGACACTACAATTAGACAAGATACCTGTACAATTAGACACTTGTACAACTAGACACTTGTACAACAAGATACTCGTACAACTAGACACTTGTACAAGTAGACACTTGTACAACTAGACACTTGTACAACTAGACACTTGTACAACTAGACACTTGTACAACTAGACACTTGTACAACTTGACACTTGTACAACTAGACACCTGTACAGCAAGATACCTTTACAACTAGACACTTGTACAACTACACACTTGTACAATTAGACACTTGTACAATTAGACACTTGTACAACTAGACACTTGTACAATGTACAACCAAACACTTGTAAAATGTGCAACTAGACACTTGTACAACTAGACACGTGTACCACTATACACTTATACAATGTACCACTAGACACTTGTACAATGTACAACTAGACACTTGTAAAATGTACAACTAGACACTGGTACAACTAGACACGTGTACCAGTAGACACTTGTACAATATACAAATAGACACTTGTACAACTAGACACGTGTACCACTAGACACGTGTACCACTAGACACTTGTACCACTAGACACTTGTACAATGTACAACTAGACACGTGTACCACTAGATACTTGTACAATGTACAACTAGACGCTTGTACAATGTACAACTAGACACTGGGTGTAAATAATCATGCCATTACCCGGCATTATTGTCGATTTACAAAATTTGTAATTAATTCTGATAAAAGACGGAAGTTTTGATATTGTCCCCGGCCGGATATCTAAAGTCGTCATTATATAATTATATCTGAAATATTATATATATTGTATCCGCAAGGGGAAGGGGGGGGGAGGATCACCAAAATAAATTATTTCCTAGTTTATAGATAAACGATTCACTTTTTGTAGGAACTAAACACTTGCCTCAAATTCAAATGTCTAATTTTGTTGTGTGTTAATACTCCTCAGATTGGAATTTTTTAGTAAACATATAACCGGAAATATATATATATATATAACCGAATATATATATATATAACCGAATATATATATATAACCGCCAACCATGATATATACATATAACCGGATAATTTTTCTTCTCTCATATTTTTGAGTAAATATAAGCTGGAGGAGCTAGGAGATCACAAAGTTGCAAGAAATTTACTTTCTCCATGTATCTAGTTTACAGCGCATTTCTTCCGGAAATTATCGTTAAATTATTTTTAACAAAAACGCATCCTTTGGTTAGTCCAGGGTGCAAGGCATCTTTATAACTTTTTTAAAACTAATTTATTTTTTATTCGCAAAAAAAAACCTATTCATTTATTGTCAATTAATCAATTAATAATAAATCAATTAATAAGACTAAAATCATTAATTCATAATTGCCTGAGGTTGCGATATTTATTAATGAGAAAGAAAAATTATTAATGTGACAAAAAACGATTAATAATTGAGAACTGTTGGACACTTTATAATTAAATGGTTTGACAATCTTATACTTTTATTGTAGAATGTTTGAAATCTATTATAATAATAAACAATGAATTATACGGAATTTTTATATAAATAACTGTAAGAAATTGAACACTTGAAACTATTTTTGATCCTGCAGAATTCATATTGAAGTATCCCCCTCCCCCAATATTTTTAAACTAAAAGAAAGAAAAGTAAAGTCATTTGCGCCATGTTTCTATATGCATACTTTGCATGTCCAAACGGTTAAACCCATTTTAAGCCCAAATTTTGTGTGGCACCTCGCGGGGCCCCAGAGAATGTCTATGAATGATCAAAGGTTTAAAAAATTTGTGTTTAAAAGTTTTTTTACTGTAAAAAAATTTTGAAAATCCGCGAATTTTGTTTTTGAAATCCTCAAACTTTTTTTACAATCTACACAAAGAGAACATTTTCTTTTTTTATTTTATAATCAAAACCACAAAAAATATTTCTTTTGTCAAATTTAATTTTCTCTTCTTTTTTCTGATTAAATTTCAGTAAATCTTACAATTCTTTGATATAACCCCCTCTTGAAAACAGGCCTGGTCTGAAAGGCTTTTATTCTTCGATTAGGAACAATCTTGTCTTTTCAGACCTTTAATATATTTTTACTCATTCATTCAGTTCTTATCAAAAGTTTAAAGTTCCAATCAATTGTATTTTTTATCCAATTTAATTGTATTTTTCATCCAATCCAAGTCCGAATTTAATGAATTTGAGCCGCGTCTCAAATCCGCCAGAAACCGGCTTTTATTGAGCGCCGGCTTAAATCTTGAAACATTGAATACAATTTTAAATGGAACCAACCATATTTGAGCCGCGTCTCAAATTTATGCCGCGGCTCAAATTCTTTAAATTCGGCCCCAGTTTACATTTTTTCATCCAATCCAATTCATTCTTCTTTTCTTTTTTCAACCAATTTATCCTTTTCATCCAGTTCTTTTTCACCAAATCTCAATCCACAGTTTTTTTCTCTAACTAATAGTCCATTAAAGTTCCCAAAAATGCATTAATTTAGGATAGAAAAATAAATATATCTTCTTCATTTTGCTTTTGCAAAAGGTCCAAAACTCAGCTTTGTATCTCTTGAAAATACGTGTACTGTCCCTTTAAGAGTTTAAATACGAATTGTTGTAAACGCTGTTTATCTTTATAATATCTTGGATGGATTACTTGATCAGTTCCAACCCAGAAGCGTGAGATTAAATGTTGATTCTTGTTGAATTTTTATAAGAAATTAGTCCGCTCCTTTTAAGGAGATTACAGATAGATTTCAGCTTATTACATCTTGTTCATATTTGTTACAGTCAAACATCAAAATTTACGGACAATTACACGCTAGGGTCTTTCAAGTTAGATATTTATATTCTTCTTTTTTTACATGACATATAAGCTGTTTCATCGACCGCTAATATCGTTTAGTTTAGCTAAAATAAGCTGAGAATGTCGACAAAAGTCTGGTTTAAGACAGATTTTGTGGACAAGTGTGGTGTACAACTTGACTGTTTATGTCGATAGCTGTGTTTTAAAAAAGATCTCTCCATGACATATTTTTCGACCAGTGTGGTGTTGTTGAATAAAGATGTCGACTCTTTAACTGTTTATGTCGACTATTGTTGTTTGATAAAGCTGTCTCTTTGAAGTTTTATGTCGACTATTGTGGTTTGAATAGCTGTCGGCAGTTCTTGTCGCCAAATGATGTCTAATAATGATGTCAAATCTTTTGACTGTTTATGTCGACAAGTGTGGTTTGAAAAGCTGTCGACTATTCATGTCGCCAAATGTTGTCTGATAATGATGTCGACTCTTTTGACTGTTTATGTCGACAAGTGTTGTTTGATAAAGCTGTCTCCATGACAGTTTTGACAGGCTGTGTCCTTCCTTCGAATGAACGGAGATCAGTTTTGACTCGGGGCGCACGAACGTAATTACAACTTGCGTGCACAGCACAGTGCACACTGATGTACGTTTTTCATGCGCGTTGTTTTGTGTGTCTGTTTGTTTATCTAAAAATTGATTGTAAAAAAAGAACTTTTGAACAAAACACAATAAATTGATCGTTAATTGATCAAAATACACTTATCGCTGAACTAAGATGAATGATAAAAAGGAATAGTAAACGTTGATGAAAAAACACATGATAGAACAATGAATGTAATAAACTTTTGTTCATCTCACTTCCGAAAGCTTTTCGAAACTGTGAACATAATGTTAAGAATATTTCACATTACGTGCTCAGATTTTGAACAAAATGTTAGTTAATTAGTATTGCTTTCGGTGGCTTGATAGATATTACGAAAAAACTGAAACTAAATTTTTGACTACATTTTTTTAGCAAGAAACGGTACAGTATACAACGTACAGATTTTAGTGTACAGTGTACAACGTACATATGTCAGTGTACAGTACAGTGTACAGTACAGTGTACAGTACAGTGTACAGTACAGTGTACAGTACAGTGTACAGTACAGTGTACAGTACAGTGTACAGTACAGTAGTGTACAGTACAGTGTACAGTACAGTGTACAGTACAGTGTACAGTACAGTGTACAGTGTACAGTGTACAGTGTACAGTGTACACTGTACAGTGTACAGTGTACATTGTACAGTGTACATTGTACAGTGTACATTGTACAGTGTACATTGTACAGTGTACAGTTTGCAGTGTACTTTGTACAGTGTACAGCGTACATTGTACAGTGTACAGTGTACAGTGTATAGAGTAAATTAATTGTACAGCGTACATTGTTTGCCCTTGTTAGTTCATTTACCATTATATCATTGTGTAAACCTATAGGAAATCGTTATCACTTGATAGAGCTAATGGTTATAAAAACATTAATTAATAATAATAATAATGTTTTTTCAAAGAACATATATTTTCTTTATGTCGCCTAATTTAGGTCAACATATAAATTATTTTTTTACTTTCAGAATTTTTACAATTTTTTGGCAAACAAGCTAAGTTTCAGACGACTCCCTCCATGTATTGTATACTCCCTTAAATTAAATTAATTTTTCTTTCTTATTTACATATGTTTATTGTTCAACCCCCCCACCACATATTATATAAATTATATAAGATAAAATAGATTGGTAGCGTAATTTAAAATGACCCTTTGTTAAAAAGTGTTGTCTAAGATTCACCAGTTTGACGGAGATATCTATGTTTTTTCGGATCTGAAAATAAAATGGAAACTTTTGAACTAAAACGTCCTAAAACCCCTTTGCTCTCAACAATCACAACCATTTGTTTTCAGTAAAAGGTATTAGCAAAAACTTAATGAATATTAGTCTGTCTACAGTTTTAGATCCGGATCCGGATCCGGGTCCGTTTTTCATTGGACGAATCCAGGATTCGCATCAAAATGAAATGGTTGCTAAGAACTAGCTTTTGAGAAGTAAAGGAATTGAGTCTTTTCCACAAACTCAATTTTCTAATCTCTATATATTTGGAACCTGATGATGTAAACCTTTGATATTTCAAACTTAGATTATTTGATCTAACAGAATTAATAGTTTGAAACAACTATGATCTACGACCTTTGGTTGCAAAGAGAGATTAGAAAATCTGAGTTTGTGGCAAAGACTCAATTCCTTTGGAATTGTAAATTGTAGCTCTGGATTTGCACCGAACCTTGAAGAACTTCTTGACGTAGTTAAAAAAAAGCTTGTAATTTGTACCACAACTGAAAATAATCAATTTTAGCTAGACAAATAAGAATATTTCATTCATTCTTGGTTCGTCAAAGGGTAGGGTCAGTGCTTAGGATCCATTTAATTTTGATGTGGATCCGGATCCTAGATCCTGGATCCGCGATCTTTAAGATTCACTGAATTTTTAAACAAAAAATGATTTTCAAATTTTTTTTTTACGCTTGTTTTTATCTTTAAACTTGATAAACCATTCAGAAATGAGGAAATTTTTATAATCTCTCTTTTTTCAAAAGTTCAGAATTGGGGTTTAAGAGTAAACAAGTTTTTTTTTCAATTTTTGGTTGATATTTTACCCCTTAGATCCTAAGCACTGGGTAGGGTATTATTATTATTATTATAAAGATTTATTCACACACAAAGATATAAATACAATATATACAAAGATAAATACAATATATACAAAGAATAATACAAGGTATACAAAGATAAATACATTGTTTTAAATGGGAGGTCATTCAAAATTTCTTGTACAGTTCCTTGAAGATTTGACATTTCCATTTACCTGTAAACCTGCAGTAATTGCATTAAATTAAACTGTTCAGATTTGGTCAAATTTGGATCCAAAATTGGAAATTATCCGTGGTATTACATTTACCATTATCCGCGTTCATTCTAGATATCTATCTATTTATATATCTACATCTATTTAGATTTTAGTTATCTATATATATCTGAAGCGGGTTTTTCTCTTTTTTTAACATATCCATTAAAAGCATGTCATGTTTTTTTTACATTTTGTTTAAAATCAAATTAATTGTTTTATTAACTATAAGATTCTAGTTGCATATTTAATGATCTTTTTGTTTACTTGTTTAAATAGTTCAAATACATTTTGACTATCTGTGTATGCCGAAATTGATCTAGTTAATATCAGTCCAGTGTCTAGACAGTATTTTGCTGCTGATTTTACAATCTTTTATCATGGATTAATCCTTTAGCTTGAGTTCTTAGAATTATTCTAAAATATAAAAATAATTTAAAACGATCCGAAAACGATTGTTACCTTCGTAATTGCATCGTTTTGTGGTCTTTTTTTTGCATCTTTTTGGGGTATTTTTTGCATCGTTTTGGGTTTTTTTGCATCGTTTTGGGATATTTTTTTGCATGGTTTTGGGGTCTTTTTTTGGCTTCGTTTTGTTTTTTTTGCTTCGTTTTATTTTTTTTGCATCGTTTTGCGATATTTTTTGCATCGTTTTGGGATCTTTTTAGCATCGTTTTGGTTTGTTTTGCATCGTTTTGAAGTCTTTTTTTTTTGCATCGTTTTGGGATCTTTTTTTTGCATCGTTTTGGGGTCTTATTTTGCATCATTTTGGGGTCTCTTTTTGCATCGTTTTGGGGCCTGTTTTTTTGCGTCGTTTTGGGGCTTTTTTTTTGCATAATTTTATCTTCTATTAGGGTCAAAAATTGGCATAGAGTAAAAAGAAGAAGAATTTTTTAAACATTTACTTTTCTTAAACTATGTCAAATTTTGGTAATGGTACCGTTGTGCATCCGATATTCCACTCTATAGGAGGGTCCCTTAAAGTCCCTTTAAAGAATTAGGAAGATTTTTAAAATTAATTTATTTACATGCAGTATATAAGACAAAAAAGGTGTTGACATCAAAAATCTTGAAATGTATTTGAAAAAAAAATAAAACTGAAAAATCGTTGATAAAAACAAACATAATTTGATAAAATAAAACTACTACATGGGAAAAAATATTTTTTTGTGGTCCACATTTTGTGGCTTTTTCTTAATTTGTCTGTCAGTCTGTTATTTTATCAGTGTCGGTCCGTCATGTTTTGTGGTTGTCTGTCGGTCTGTTATCGTCTGAGCTGTCCTATTAAGGCAAACTATCCAAGGTCAAGTAAAGCCAAGAGCAAGCAAACATTAAGGCATAATAATAATAAAACAATATATTTTTCTAACTTTGCCTATGTCATTAGAATTTTTTATATTTTTGTTGTAAAATTACATATTATCTCCGTTAATCCTTTGTATTATTGTTTTGTGAGAGAGATAATTTTAAATGTTAGAAGTTGTTGGTATTGATTCGATGAGTCATAGTCCATGGAACTTAACCATGCCGAGAATAGGGGTGTAAACACTGCAGACAAACAATGTGGGGGGGGGGTAATAATTATTTACAACTACTTTACATTGAAGTTAGGGAAATTTTATTTTACCAAGGGCTCCCAAGACTAATTTTGCCTACAAAACATCAAGAGTGCAGCGAGGGTTGTTTAGTAGGCAAAATTGGTCGAGGGAACCCTTGGTTAAGTAAAAGTAGTTGTACACAATTTTAGCGTCTGCGCGAATTTAATCACGAAAACTTCACAGAGCGGGTCGTTATTTTTACTTAATTTTCCTAAGGGACGTAAAGTAACGTAACCTCCCTCTGTTGGGGGAATCGTAGGTCGGTAATATTTGTCAAAAGGCGGTAAATTGTGTTATTTGTACTACGCAGGGACGTAAAATAGTCACCAAGTTTGTATTTACAAAAAAGGGAGTAAACTGTTAAGTTGTTCAAAGTCAAGGTATTATTTTTCAAGGAGGGTCCAAGGGGGAGGGGAGGAGACTGTTATATATTTGATTTTAAAGGTTAAATAAAAACAAATATCTTATCAAATTTGTGATTATTGTTCAGCATGCAAAAATTTTAATTATAAACGCTGTGGAGACAGTATCCCCCCCCCCTTATTTGCTTTTAACCGTTTGCAGAGATGGTTTTTGTGCAAAAATTGATATTTGCAATTACAATTTTCTCTGTTAAGCAGGAAACTGGCGATTAAAAAGGAATTAAGTTCTTGAACTCGGGTTTCTTTAGAACAACTTTTTGTCAGTTTAGAGTTTTTGTGAAGTATGGATTGTTAACAAAAACTACAGTTACATGAGAAGGGTAACGCCCCCAACCCCAACCCCTTCCACCCACCTAATCCTAAATTCATGTTACATTTATGCAATCACATTTTTTTCTGAAATATAAAATTTGTTTAACTGTCTTAGACAAATTAGACAAAATAGAAGCAAAATTTGTATTCGTGACATTCGTTTATGCATCATCTTTTAATTTGATAATATATCTATCTTATCTATCTATCCTTCTATCTATCTATTTATCTAGGGACCCAATACTGCAGTGTCTTCATACATACCAAGCCAGTATCAATACTAGAGAGCTGTTGGAGAGCGCCACGGTAGGACACTTTTAAGTCGTGGATATTGTATTGAAAAATACCCCCCTCCCCCCAAAAAAAAATACATTTTTGTCTATGTCGCCCCCCTGGGTTTCTTCCAAAAAAAATATCAGCTAATTGTTGGGATAAAAAGTATTAAAAAAAGAAGGGAAAAAAATATACTTGAGGTCAGTTCAATTCTTTTTATCAATTTTCACTTTTCAAGATATTTGTAAAAATTTGGATTAAAAAATCCTTTTCTTGAAATTTAGATCTTTTGACAATAAATGTATATCAGTGCCACGACAGTCCTGAATAATTAAAAAATATTTTTATGACATGACTGAAAAAAAGGTGTATGAAAATTTTAGAGAGAAGCTGATTATTTGTCTTTTTTTATTAAAATCCCTATATTTTTGCAACCTGACCGTATAAACCTTTGCTATTTCAGTCTTTCTGTATTATTAAAGGGCAACATCGTGTTGTAAAGAAGCACGAATTAGAAAATTATAGTTTGAGGCTAGTATTCAGTTCCTTTCTGTCTTTCTTTTAATTTGATATTAAAAGAAAATTGTTTTTGTTATTAATGGCAGCCTTCCCTCCCCTCTCAAGTTCTAAACAGGGTTAAATATTATTACAAATATTTTGAAAACCTATAAAGTAGAAAGTTTTTAAACACGTTTGCCTTAAAAAAGAATATTTTTGGGGAAAAAGTTTAAAATATTTTTTAAACGATCATTCTAAAAAGGGGGTTTAATTTTCCCCTTGAGACACTTTTTGCCTTGTCTCAATTTGTTTTTCAGATTTTAAACTATAAATGGTTTATCGGTTTAACTCTTTAAACTGTTTATAGATCCACCGACCTAGGAAAAAACGGTTCTTAAAGGGACCGTACACGTAACTATGAGTGGCTTTTCGGATTCACAATGGTACCAATATAAGTTTATAAGTTTTAAAAAAGAGATCAATTTTTTTCTTTTTTAAAACTTATTTTCAATGGTCCTTCTCTACCAAACGTTTCACGGGTACTGTATGTACGGTATGTACAGTATGCACGGTATGTACGGTATGTACGGTATTTAGGTATTTACGGTATCTAGGTATTTACGGTATTTACGGTATGTACGCTATGTACGCTATGTACGCTTTGTAAACGCGTTGTGCTTTTTTCTTAAGTGTGTCCGATTTAAAAAGAATGTTGTTACTTAACATTGATACCATTTATCAGTTTTAAATACAACTACATACTAATAATTGAAAACTTTTTGAAAATTCTATGAAAAACTACTCGAAAGTTAAATGAAAACTTCTGGATGATTGAGCGTAAACTACTCGAAATTTTAATGAAAAACTACTTGAAAATTCAATAAAAACTACTCGATAATTCAATGAAAGCTGTTCGAAAATCAAAACTATTGCATGACGACAAGGGTCTGAAAACCTCGCATGATGTATTTTTACGAGATTTAAATTTCGAAATACTAATTGTTTAGACGTAATTTGAGATTCAGGCATGATCTTATTGCGTTGTAATATGAATATTTATAACATAATTTAGTTCTAGAATAACCGGACCGTTTTAGGAGACTCAATCCTATTCGAATCTAGGCACAAAGAGATGCCATCTAAACTATATTTTGCATATGGTAGTTTTAGGGAGAAGAGGCGGGGGGGGGGGGGTAATGTCTTAATAAATTGAATGATATAAAGTATCATTTTAGAGGTCTAATAAATTAATCTTAATACTTTTATGAAAACCTTCCTGCTTCCTTCCAGGATATGTTTAATTCTTTAGCTGAACCAAATAGAACAAAATCATATAAACTTGAGCGAGTTCTCTTTAAAACCCTAGAAAGTTTTCCCTCTGCCTTATTTCCAAAAATATGGAATTCTATTGAATTAGAGCTTAAAGAAACTAAATCTGCAAAATCGTTCAAAAGAAAAGTCGCCAAGATCTATTTAGATAGTTATGCAAATTATATCTGTAAAAAAAAAAACTGTGTATCATGTGGATAAACTTAGTCTTTACTATCTTCTTCACCCTGTAGTTCATAAACATGATTCTAATAACTTATGTTACCCTCTGTTCCAACCCTTACGCTGAGTATCCTCCCTTTTCTTTATACTCCCTCACCTCCTCCTTACCTTTTACCTGATTTATTATCATTCTTATGTTTAAAATGTACAATGTACATTGTTTTTATCTGCAATTCTCATTCGTTTATAGTGGGCCAACCAATTAAAACAACCTACTCTGGTTAGGCGGGTCCAAACTACATAGTAAATTGTGATTTTTTATTTGTATTATCTCGTGCTTTGTAGTTGAATAAAAATATGAAATATGAATCCGATAAAATTGTTACAAAACTTTTCTCCGTTTGGTTTGTTTTTTAATTGGTTCGATTTTGTCACTTGAAAAAATCTATACATACATTACCCAAGGTACTAATGCAAGGAAAGTTATTTCAGAGGTGTACGCATTTTTTGTACTGCAGTGCAGTGTACTGTCTTTGGGCGGAAAAGTAAACACAAGACGGATGTCACAGCCTGCCATGGAATCAATTTTTACAAAAATAGTCTATGAAATATTCTGGTCATAGGAAACTACAATGTGAATTTTCAAAATTATCAAAATTAAATGCTTTAATCCTCCTCGGATATTAGGCGAACACTGATGCATCTATTCTTTTTTACAAATTACGCCCAGGCAGAGTATACGCGACCGCAATTAACTTTTCTTGCATTAGTACCTTGTATACACCTATATTCCTAACTTGCTGCTTATTTGTCTACATACCTATATATCTATCAGCTACACAATATCTTGCTTATCTTGTTTATCTCTCTATCTTTCTATCTGACTTCCTCAATCTTATTAATTCGTCCCGTCCTAATTTTTCTATTTTCTCGCACTGTGGTGCTTGTACAATGAAGGATGGTTGTAGTAAGGGGGACCACAAAAAAAACTTTTGAAAATTATGTTTTACCAAATCGATTTTTTAACAGTACAAAATTGCAGAGTTTTTTTTCTTATTTCATTTATACAATTGTTGTAATGACTGAATTTTGAGACACCCTGTACAGAAGGACAGATCGCGAGACTAATCTGCAGATGGGCGGATCTGATAAAGTTCTAAGTTTCTTCATGACAACTCAGAATTTCACACGAATCACAAGTGATCCCTCTCGAGGCTGGTGAAAATATATATTTTATCTGTTAAATAAATAAGGACGGATTTTGGAGGGGTTGGTTAGGGATTGGTAAGGGTGTGGAGAGGGATTGGTAACGAATTTGGGAGGGATCGGGGAGGGGAATGGTAAGGGAGTGGGGAGGGATTTGGGTGGTATCGGTGAAGGATTTGGGAGGGATTTTTTTTGCCTGTTTGCCTGTTCTACATATCGACATCAAGTAGGTTTCATATTTATATATATTTAAATATAAGAAACAGCTTTTACCAATCTTAATCTAAAAATCNGGGGTGTTGACTAAATTACGATTTTTAATTCTAAATTTGGAATCAGCGAGCTATACATATATTAAAATTTTATTTGAATGTTTTTAAAAGGTGGAATTACGTAAACACAATTCTCAGTCCCACATCCGCTCATTTGCAATTTATTTTCAGAATTGCGTAGCGGAGCTTACAAAATCCATTCAGAAGACAACAATAAGTTTAGCGCATTTTTTTTCAAATTTTCTAGTCTTTTTGTCAATAAATCAAAATATTTTTAATGGAAAAAAAGTATCCCTGTTTCTTATTTAATCTTTTTTACAAGTAATTTAATGACTCCAAGACATAAGTTTAATAGCAAGTGTTATAGCTCGAAAAGTCATTAAAAATTATAATGATAAACCATTGTACGCCTCAAGGCCTTTGAGCTTAACTGTGTACATAAATCATGTGCCTGGTTTGTTTTCTAAAAAAATATAAAATTGCCTCCGGCAGATTTTCTAATCTATTAATAAGTTAAATCTAAACTCTGGTATCCTATATATATACACGAAACCGGAAGAGCAATTTAGGCTTGACCAAGATTATTGCCGTGGGTAACTTTGTAAAGGAGAGTTTGCCAAATAGACCTGTTCTTGTATATTTGCATTGCATAGGATACAATTCAATATTTGGAAAACTCATTTTAAAATTTGCACAAAACCTACCTCATGCGAATAATATTTTTGCAAAGCTCTAGTTCCAGTTAAAGAGTGCTGATCCCTGCAAATCTACTGGTAGAGAGATAGTATTACTGAAATCTGACTCAATGATATGAATTCAATACTGAGATTACGAGGGCTTTATATAATTATAAATGGAAAAGACTGATAAATTTTAATTTAGGGAAAAAAAAATGTAGAGAAATTTTTAGATTTTGACAATTCCTTACTATTTGTGCTTTCAAAAAATTATTCAAGAAATATGATTATTTTTGTAAACTTTCACTTTATCTGAGACGCTTTGCAACCAAGGATGTTTATTAAGGTTGCTTACTCTTAATGCGCTCCATTGTACGGAAAATGTCGTCTTCTAAGCATTACTTAGTACAGACCGACAGAAATTCAGAAAGAGACAATTTCTCGCTATTTTCTCGTTCTTCTTTATCAATTGCGGTTTGTTTGTCTATTACACTCCTTGTCTAGCTGCTGCCTATATTCGCCGTCTCGCAATTGATATTATCAACATTTAGATAGAAAAACATGAATATATCCATCATGTAACCTAAAATTACATTGACGGTGCCTTTAATTTTCGAATATACTTGGGAAAAGCAATGTAGTGTACAACTACACAAATGTACAAGTTTACTGTCATGCATTAGCTAAATTGTCAAAAAAATACCCGCCAACTCACTTTTTAAAATATTTTTCAGGATCCAGATCTAAGCTGGGACGAAACTGACCTACCCAGCCGGTGTATCCAGGTAAAAAATAAAAGAAATGATAGTTGTGATTTTAAAAATAATAATAATGTTGAAATCGGAGATTAAAAGAGGTTTGTTGAGATTTTTAAGCTTATCATATATAGCATATCATATTTACCGCAAACTCTGCATTTTTAAATCCAAATAAACTAATCTTATTTATTTTATAATTGTTCTAAAAGCAACCCAAAGTGTTCACAATTTTATATTGAAATTGATGATACTACGATAACCATGATAACAACAGTGCTAATGATAATGATGATAATGATGATAATGATACCACATGAAAGCTACTATGATAACTATTTTACTATTGTAAATGATTATATCAATGATACCAATGTTAGTGTTAAAAATGATACAATTGATGATACTGTTTAAAATGATGATTCTAATGATGATGTTATAATAGCAATGATACTGTTGATAACGATGATAAAAATGATACTAATAATATTGATGATAATGATAATACTATGATAGCAATAATACTCTTGATAATGATTATAATAATGATCAATAAAAATGATAATAATGATAATAATGGTTCCAAATACACTAAAGATACTAATGATAACAATAATTCATAAAAACTTATGATGATAACATTGCAACTTGTGATAAAGATGATAAAAATGACAATTATGATACAATTGGAATTAATGATAATATTAATATTAATATTGTTTTTAATCTTTGTAAGGAAACAGTCTCAAGAACTGATGAGGGTCAACCCAGACCGAAATATATTTTCAATAAATGTGGAACTAACATCTACTTTTTTACTCTACAGAGGTTTGGTCCATCACCATCACCGAATTTTAAATAATAATAATGTTGTTACTAACGATATTATCAATAGGTCTGGTCGTTCAACGATTTTATGGAGCAGTATAATCAAATCTACACATGGCTAAACAGTATACAGGTATTACAAATAAATCACATTAAAGTATTAAAAAGTTTGAATTTTTATTTATATTTAAACATATTGAAATGCATTGGGCTAGAATTATAACTGATCACTAACCTCAAACTTCTTAAAGCTTTGCCTGATCTTTTAAAATGGAGGGTCACTTAAAATTATGCCAACAGTCCCTTTAAGTTACAATTGACATTGTCTTTCATGGAGAAATGGAAAGGGGTACCCCAGTCAATGAAGTTGAACAAGCCGTTGTAGCTAAACCAAATAGATTATCAAGTACAATAGATGGGAACGTAGAATTTGTACACTCTCAGTACAGCAGTATTCTCACGTCACAAGTGTCAACAGTTCTATGTGTCCGACAAAATTACTAATTCTTGTGATAATAAAGCTTGCTTATATTACTGTGATAAAAGTGCAATGTTGTGTTCTTTATTTTCTGTTTTTGCACTTTTTTATTTAATCTTGGTAAACATGTCAACTAATGGGAAAGAATGTTGTCTTCCTTGTTATATTTAACACTTTTGACGTCATGTATTATTGGTCCAATTCTCTGTTGCCACCTATTATACTTGATAATCTATTTTAGCTAAACTTTCTATTTTTAACTCGCTAAAAAGTGTTCTTCTTGGTTGGATATTTACAGTGGACAAACTGATAAACGAGAATATGAGAATTTATGAAAGAGATTGGGAAGAAGTCATGTAGGGGATAATCAAAATGATGGG
>NW_019396246.1:0-794 GCF_000591075.1 Eurytemora carolleeae | reverse complement strand
CCCCCCCCCTATCAAATGGAGCCTAGGAACGAAGGTTAGTTTTCAGAGAAATAAATATTTTGTATTGAGAGCGTTCAGTCACAACATTTAGTAGCTACATCTTTTGAAGATTTGTATATATTTTTTTGTCTGAATATTTTTGATAAATGTTCAACATTTTTTCATCTTGTTACTAATACTGGACAAATTTTAATACATCCATAATTTTTTGTAAAAAATCAGTCAGCTTTTTAAAATTTTCATCAATTTTCTTTAAATATTTAACAGTTTATTTCATTCATTGTTTAATTTTTTTCATATTTTGATCAATTTGTTTCATATTTTGATCAATTCGTTTCATATTTTGATCAATTTGTTTCATATTTTGATCAATTTGTTTTATATATTAATCAGTTTGATTCATATATTGATCGATTTGTTTTAAATATTGAACAGTTTATTTCATTCATAAATTGATTTGTCTCATATATTAATCATTTTGTTTCATATAATGATCAATTTGTTTCATTTATTGATCAATTTTTTTCATATATTGATCAATTTGATTCATATATTGATCAATTAGTTTTAAATATTGAACAGTATATTTTATATATTGATCAATTTATTTCATTTAATGATTAATTCGTTTCATATTTTGATCAATTAGTTTCATATATTGATCAATGTGTTTCAACTACTAATCACATTGTGTTAATTAATGATCAATTTGTTTTAGATATTGGACAGTTTATTTTATTTATTGTTTCATATATTGATCCATCTGTGTCATATATTGATCAATTTTGGCCATA
>NW_019396245.1:211648-328644 GCF_000591075.1 Eurytemora carolleeae | reverse complement strand
CGCATGAGGAGTTGGGCCCGCGGAGTAGGACCAACCCGAGCTGCAGCGTCAACAGGTTACACACATGATAGATATAAACAGGTTCAAGTACTTGTATAAATCTTATCAAGTGTAGATTTTAGATACCAGTTCAATGCACGTATTTGTGGTTCCCAGATACCACATTCTTCTATCTGTTCGAAGAAAATTTGAATTTGACCTGAAACTGGAGAGATTTAAGATTTCTAGAGAAAAAAGAAAATCCAGAGCGAATAAAAGTAATAACAGATAAAGCTTGGTAAAAGATTGCTATAAAAAGACCATTGACTGAAACTCAAAGATTTTAGAAAACACTTAAAAAGGGAAAAGAAGATGGAAGGGGGAGATTTGTATTTCAAAACTTTGAAAATCTCTAAATTCTTTAAATTATGCTTTCATTCCACTCACTTATCTGGAACATTGTGATAAAAGTTTTGGGACGATATTTCATCGTTTAAACAATTCTACCCAAAAACTTTAACAGTTTTTAAGGACGGATATGTCACATGTGTAACCATGTGTAACTGTGAATGTAGGTTCTAAGGACAGAGAAAAAAGAAACAACTGTAACTAGAGCTGTGATAGGTTCCAAGGACGGATACAAGATACATATGTAACCAGAGCTGTGATAGGTTCCAAGGACGGATACAAGATACATATGTAACTAGAGCTGTGATAGGTTCCAAGGACGGATACAAGATACATATGTAACCAGAGCTGTGATAGGTTCCAAGGACGGATACAAGATACATATGTAACCAGAGCTGTGATAGGTTCCAAGGACGGATACAAGATACATATGTAACTAGAGCTGTAATAGGTTTCAAGGACGGATACAAGATACATATGTAACTAGAGCTGTGATAGGTTCCAAGGACGCATACAAGATACATATTTTATCATAGCTGTAATAGCTTTTTAGGAGGGATACAAGTTACATACATATGTAACCAGAGCTGTATGTGTGTAGTTACTTTGGCAAATACAAGATATATATACAAACAGAGCTCTAATAGGCAAATAGTCTATCTTGTAATAGGTTCTAAAGAACAGATAGAAGATACATTTGTATCAAGGGTTGTAATAGTTTCTAGGCCGGAGACAAGATACATATGTAACCAGAGCTGTATGTATTATGTGTGTTTTTTCTTTGGACGGATACAAGATACATATACAACCAGAGCAGAGTAATAGGTTCCAAAGAATGGATAGAAGAACTGTTCCTAGGACGGATACAAGATACATATATGTAAGCAGAGCTGCAGTGCCGTACTGACATTAATCTTATTTTTTCTTAATAGTAACTGAATAATCGCTATCAATGCAGTTAAAAAGTAGAACGCAAAACTGCTGTAAAACATAGTTTGATAATCCAAGGATTAGAGAAATGTTTTAATAATTCAAGCAGAGCAATGGAAAATTTTAGTTTCTGATTGGAAGATTTTAGTTTCTGATTTAAGCAGAGCAATGGAAGATTTTAGTTTCTGATTCAAGCAGAGCAATGGAAAATTTTAGTTTCTGATTTAAGCAGAGCAATGGAAAATTTTAGTTTCTGATTCAAGCAGAGCAATGGAAGATTTTAGTTTCTGATTCAAGCAGAGCAATGGAAAATTTTAGTTTCTGATTTAAGCAGAGCAATGGAAAATTTTAGTTTCTGATTCAAGCAGAGCACTGGAAGATTCTAGTTTCTGATTCAAGCAGAGCAATGGAAGATTTTAGTTTCTGATTCAAGCAGAGCAATGGAAGATTTTAGTTTCTAATTCAAGCAGAGCAATAGATAATTTAAGTTTCAAATTCAAGCAGAGCAATAGAAGATTTAAGTTTCTAATTGAAGCAGAGCAATAGAAGATTTTAGTTACAAATTCAAGCAAAGCAATAGAAGATTTTAGTTTTAAATTCAAGCAGAGCAATGGAAGATTTTAGTTTCAAATTCAAGCAGAGCAATTAGAAGATTTTAGTTTCAAATTCAAGCAAAGCAATGGAAGATTTTAGTTTCTGATTCAAGCAGAGCAATGAAAGATTCTGGATTTATTGTTTGATATATTGACTATTATAGTACTGAGCTAGGAGAAAGAAAAATAACAATTTATTTTAAGGCCTTCAAACAAGATAATGTAAAACCTTTTTTACTTTCAATTCACACAGAAGAAAGATCAGAAGAAAAACCCAAAATTATTTTTGCAACAAATATTATATTTTCCAGCTTTTCTCTTTACGATGCAATCGACTTGTTCTAAGTTAATGTTTTTATTCTTCTTTAAGGACTGTAAACTATATTTGGCTACCAGACTTTTATGGAACAATTTCAGAAGGTCAATAAATATTTTACTTCAAGATTTATCTCCGGTTCTAAATAATGGTTCTAGTAAACCAGAAGTTTCCATGTTTTTTTTGTTTTTTTTATTCAAATCAAATTCTTTAAAAGTGCGAAAATCCATAAAAACTGCTGATTAAAGTACTCGCCAACAGTTCTCGAATTCAAAAACTTTAATAAGTCTCTTGAAGATGTCACATGTGTCGTCTATTAGTCTCTCGAAGATGTCACATGTGTCGTCTATTAGTCTCTTGAAGATGTCACATGTGTCGTCTATTAGTCTCTTGAAGATGTCACATGTGTCGTCTATTAGTCTCTTGAAGGTGTCACATGTGTCGTTGTTCTGTGCACACCCCTTTTAAAAACCTTTATTGCGGGATCTTTTACATTGTATTTTTATCTTTGGCAATGTATTGTCTATAATTATGTGATAAAATTAAACCATTATGTTCTGTGACTGGTATACTGCAGAACGCAGTATACAGATCCTAAATGAAAGTGTCAGACCACCAAAGAGAATAGAATATATATTAGAGGGGAATTTACTAGAAAATAGTGTAAAACGGCCATTTTGTTGTACTGTTTCCATACTGCAGGTGTACTTCACATATTTATGCTATATAACCTTTTGGGCCCTGGAATATCATTTTATAGAAAATCTAAACTTAATATTAAGAGAAAACCAAATTATGAAATAGGCTGGTTTCATAATTGGCCAATGATCATTTCACATAGACTCTATGCCTTTCACTTTGCAAAAGATGATTTTCCGTTATAACTATAAATCAAATGATGTTTTTTATTCACCTAATTCATTATAAAGTTTATTTAACAGCTTTAAAAATTTGAAGTTGAAATGGACAGTCTAGGGAACATATTGTATTGATGTACTCTACTGCATATAATTTGTGAACATTTACATGATTTGTACACTTTGAACTCTCTTTCAGGCTGAAAGGGACTGAAAAAATTCATAACGAGAGATTCTCTAAATTCCCCTCTAATATATATTCTATTCTCTTTGCAGACCACTCAATGTGTGAATAATATCACATTAAAAATTCACGAACACTCTCATTAAAGTAAAATGGTTTGACGTTTTTTTTTGCTGTAGTGCATACATAGACTGTGCTTTGTATAAAACCATGCAGCATTTACTGGAAACTTTCATGCATTTCTCTTTCAAAATATCAGTTTTTATTTTTCACAAACTTTGCTGATATTTTGCAGTCGTTTTAAATCATAATTGTGAACATATTGAGGGTCAAGATTTTATTCTTTCTTATGAATATTTTTTCATATCTTAAATGTATCTCCCGTCCCCCCCGTCACACACACTTAAATCAGAAAAAAATACTTGTCGTGTGGAGAAAACACTCATATTTGAATTATTACTATTTTGGAGAGCTTTTAATTTTCTAAAGAAACTATAATTCATTTTAACGGAAAGTTTATTTTCAGTCCGACAAATATTTGGTTTGAGACCACCATCACCCTTCAACGAAATAATTTGCAAATATTAGGTTTCTGTCATATCCTGTATAGTGTCTCAGCAAAAATATCAAATATTGCGAAATTACAATTTCAATTTCTACATTGAATTATTTTAGCATGAAAAGTTGATCGGAGATCGAAACTTTTGTGTGGATTATGACTATTGTTAATTTTTAATGCTTAATCTCGATATCTGATGTGGTCACTTTTGAAAGAATTGATTCTTTGTAACAAACTCTGATTTCTAATCTCTATATATTTGCAAAGTGCAACCCAATGTTGTAGTAGTTGTAGACCTAATGTATTTCAAACTTTGAATGCTGTCGGACAAAATAATCTAAGTTTGAAATTTCGGTAATTAACACCATCAGGTTGCAAAGATTTCGGGAAAAGAAATTGATGAGTTTGTGGCAGAGACTTATATCCATTGAGGATCAATGTTTCGCTTGACAAAAGTATTGACTTATATCCATTAGTGTTTAGAGTATTTTTGATTCCAAGAAGCCCTGACAATTCTTTTTATTCTGAAGACATGACACACAGAGAGAAGAGGTATCTCTATGCATGGTATTATTTATTAAAGTAGAACATGACCGTGAGACCTAATTTTATGAATTAGCTGGTCGTAAACCACCTGTTCAAATTTAACTTTCAATCATTGGCTAATTTGAACGGGCAGTAGAGTCTGTATGTCAGCGCTGTTTAGAAATTTAAATTGTGAAAAGGATAAAATTTTAATACGAAAATTGTTGTGTATAACTTTGTGATAACAACCATTTGTGCAGGTTTATGAGGAAAGGATTGAAATGTAAAAAAACAAAGATAAAATATGAATTATATTTAATTTTACAATGCTCAATCTTTATTCTTAATGTATATCCATCAAGTAATATAAACTCAAGTCCAATAATTATTTATATTAAGATTCCAAAACGATTAAGATATCTATTAGGCTTTCAGATCGCTTCGCATCCCTCTTCTAGCAACAATTTTAGCGTTTAAATGTTGCTTTTTAAGCCGCCATTTGTAAAACTCAAAAATTATAGATTTATAAAATTGAGAAAAAAAGATGCATGCGTTAACTTTTCCTACGAATCTAAAAAGTTCCATAGAGCTGAAAAACAATCTACAAATTTATCGGTTTTTTTAAACGCCCATTTTAGACGGTTTTTAAGGAATTGGGCGGAAACAAGTTCCTGAGTCACCGGAAGAAATTGAAATGCAACATGATAATTTCACAAGAACTATATTTTACCCTTGTTAAGCAGTTTAGGAACTTTACAGTTCAGGAATTCTTTACATAATTTAGTGTAATATAAGAATTAGTACACAGGAACTTGTTAATCGTTATATTATGATTTGCTGAGTTGTGTTCTCCATGTATATCTGATGTACCCGGAGATGAGCGGAGAACTGAGAACTAGATTGGTTTCCTTGTCTCCGGAGTTTCTCCGGTAGTTCCTCCTCTACCCATTTCTTCCGTCCTCTCGAGATAGAAAACTCCGAACCCAAATAAATCCTTGATGTACAATAAACCGACAGGGGTTGACAAACCCTCCGACTAATCCAAGTTAATGCCTGACTCCGGTAAAATGAAAGAGCCGAGAGCAGGACGGTTTACTAATGTTCGTAAGTTATGTCTGTAAGATGAGTTTTATAAACTAGATTGCAAACAGAATAATAAACTTTATCCACTTGCTCATCTTTTCAGGAATAGGGCACAACAGTTTGAAAAAAAATCATGTTTATGTACAAATATGTGTTTCTCGAGTATATTTTGGTCTATCTGCAGGATTGTATTACATCCGCTCAACGTTACATCCGTCCATAGGATACTTAGGACCTTCCCGCAAGTGGTTTTCAGCAGCTTCAAGCTGCTGTTGATCTAATGTACTGTAGGTATGAAACACAATTCATTAAAAAAAGTTAGTGTATCCGACCTACTGTAGGTCGATTCCACAGCTTTCTTAAGTTAGTTGCACTCTTCTGCAGGTCGGATGCACAGTATTTGTAGGTCTGATGCACAACTTTAGTAGGTCGGATGCACAGATTTTGTAGGTCTGATGCACAACTTTAGCAGGTCGGATGCACAACTTTGGTTGGAAACTTTGTCATTTGTGCGGCTAGGACAGCTGCTATATAATTTTATGCATGCGACCTACAAAATATGTGCATGCGACCTTCAAAATTTGTGCATCCAACCTAAACAAGTTGTGCATCCGACCTACAAAACCTGTGTATCCGACCTACAAAACCTGTGCATCCGACCTACTTATACAGTTGTGTATCAGATCTACGAAAATCTGTGCATCTGACCTACGAAAGTTGTGCATCCGACCTACGTGTGCAACCGGAACATCGATCCTTATGGTAGCACTGCCAAGTACATACAATGGCTATATCTGCATTATGCAGTTCCTGCTAGGTCGGACAAACAAAATAGAATGTACATTCGACCTACAGCTGTCGTAGGTCCGAAGTATCGTAGGACGGAAGTACTGTAGGACGAAAACGCCGTAGAACAGAAGTAACATATACATGCATTAAAAGCTTAAAATAAAATTTTTTTACGCTGAAAAACATCATAGAAAGACTTTGCACACAACCCTAGGTTTCCAATTCATCAACATTTTTCAAAATTCACGTTCGACATTATTTTGTGTGTATTTTTTGTATGAATTCTAACCCCCCCCGACACTCGACTGATTTCATATTTAGGAAAAAGAAGGATTGAATGATTGATTTACTACGTTCAAGTTAAGTTGATTTTATTATTTTTTTTTAACACAGTAATTAGTGTACACATGGAATCATTTTACATAAAAATTTGATTTTAAGGGTACTCATAAAACTGTTTTTTTTATTACAGCATAAAATATAGGCAGCGACCAAAAGCAGTTACTTAAAATATAAACTAAACTTTCTCTTCTTGAAATTCAACAGCAGCAAGTGCACGTAACGTTCTTGGCCCGCTATCTAAAATATAAATAAGGTTGCTTAAATGTCGTCTTCTTATTCCAAAATTATGGGTCCTACAGTGTAGTCTCGAATTTTCACTTCTAGCATGTAAGCCCACTCTTACTGGACAAAATTCAAGTTAAACTTTTTGTCATATTTCAAAGTTTTAAGAAGCTTTACTTGAAGACAATGTTTTGTATAAAACAAGATTTAAGTAAATATTCAATGGAAATATCTCCGAGTGCCCATTAAAATTAATGTTCACTGTTTCCTGTAAACATATATATACAGAAGATGGAAGAATGGAGGGGGGGGGGGGGTAAAACAAGGTTAGATCATTATGATCCAATAAAAAACGACCTTTCTTCTCTTTTTCTCTTCCAAAAATCCGTTCAAAATATTCAAGGATTGTAGAAACATATTTATATAATTTCTTAAAGGATTTGACATTTTTGATAAAAAACTTTAAACCTTATTTTTAGCATTCTTCGGATATTTGGATATTTTCCTTCCTAATACTTCAACACCCCCCATCATAAATTGGTGTCTAAGGAATAAACTCTTCATTGAACCCTGAAATAAATATTTCCCGTTTGCTCCAAGACTTCTTATGGTTGCATTTGTTTAAAGGGGTTGTTCACCTATTTGATAGGGTACATAAATATTAAAATGTTTAAAGGGCTTGTTCACCTATTTGATAGGGTACATAAATATTAGAATGTTTAAAGGGGTTCTTCATCTATTTGATAGGGTACATATATTAAAATTTTGGAACATAGCGCAAGTAAGACAATATGGCAGCTGAAAGGTGTATCAATCATTATCCGTTAGGTACAGTCTTTGAGAGTCATTATTTCGTTGATTTATTATAAAAGAACTGTCTTATTGCAGTTTGGCGCACAACTTCTCGGCTTCTGATTGGCTGTTTGGTTTCTGCAAACGACACTGTGATGGGTTCACACTTTCCTGAATATCAAATAAAGATTAAATTAATCTGCAGATTTAAAAAAAGTAGAGATAAAGCATTGATCTCGATATCCACAATTCAAGAATTATGATTATGAACCGCGTGTCTTACATTTTCAAGATGAAACCTTGGCTCAGAAATAAATGTTATGAAAGCTTGATGACTGGAATCTATAGAATCCACAGACAAATCAACATTTAATAAAAGTATTTTCTCCTGCTTCTAAGTAATGATCACAAAAACTGTTCTGCCGCATGGCCGCCAACATTTCTAGATTTTTTCTTTTAGTTTAAGCTATCCAACAACATCTTCGCTAATATTTACATACAGGAATAGGTTTAATCTCAAAGGGACTGAAGTGTTCAGTGTCTCTCATTAGCAGAGTGGCGTGGTCGATTCACAACAGAACCCTTTAAACCTTTGGCTGATAAAAGATGACGGATTTATCCTTATTTAAAATATTTTCTTTTGGATGTTTGAAAGCCTCATTGAAAATAAATGCTCGAGATTTTTGATCAAAATATGTGGTGAACAAAACTTTGCGTTTTTATCCTACATAGTTCAAGATTTGTTTTTTGTAATAATAATCTATGTTTTTACCAAATAAAAAATCATTGATAATCTATTACTGCAGATCCGAATAAAATGTTATGTAATTTATTCTTTTGCTTATTCTCTCCAAACATTGGCCTTGGAACAACCGATATTTCATTCGAAAGAATCTAACAAAGTAACCAGGAAAGACCAGGTGCATTCTAAATATCTAACCTAGTAAACAGGAGAGATCAGGTGTAGTCTAAATATCTAACCTGTAACAAGGAAAGACCAGGTGTAGTCTAAATATCTAACCTGTAACCAGGAAAGACCAGGTGTAGTCTAAATATCTAACCTGTAACCAGGAAAGACCAGGTGTAGTCTAAATATCTAACCTAGTAACCAAGAAAGACCAGGTGCATTCTAAATATCTAACCTAGTAAACATGAAAGACCAGGTGCATTCTAAATATCTAACCTAGTAAACATGAAAGACCAGGTGCATTCTAAATATCTGACCTAGTAAACAGGAGAGATCAGGTGCATTCTAAATATCTAACCAAGTAAACAGGAAAGATCAGGTGCAGTCTAAATATCTAATCTAGTAAACATGAAAGACCAAGTGCAGTCTAAAAATCTAACCTAGTAAACATGAAAGACCAGGTGTAGTCTAAATATCTGACCTAGTAAACAGGAAAGATCATGTGTAGTCTAAATATCTAACCTAGTAAACAAGAGAGATCAGGTGTAGTCTAAATATCTAACCTAGTAAACAGGAAAGATCAGGTGTAGTCTAAATATCTAACCTAGTAACCAGGAAAGATCAGGTGTAGTTTAAATATCTAATCTGTAACCAGGAAAGATTAGGTGTAGTCTAAATATCTAACCAAGTAACCAGGAAAGATCAGGTGTAGTTTAAATATCTAACCTGTAACCAGGAAAGACCAGGTGTAGTTTAAATATATAATTCAATAACCAGGAAGGACCAGGTGTAGTTGAAATATATAATCTAATAACCAGGAAAGACCAGGTGTAGTTTAAATATATAATCTAATAACCAGGAAGGACCAGGTGTAGTCTAAATATATAATCTAATAACCAGGAAGGACCAGGTGTAGTCTAAATATCTAACCTAGTAACCAGGAAGGACCAGGTGCAGTCTAAATATCTAACCTAGTAACCAGGAAAAACCAGCTGCAGTCTAAATATCTAACAACTTGTAATGTCAAAACGTACCTTCCTGATCAGTAAGATGGAGTAATAATTTAAGAAATGCTTTGTTCTTAAAAACATTTAATCTTGACCAGCACAATCCCTGGAGAGTGCATCTATAGTTTGTAATCTAAGTTTAACTGTTGAAAGTAATTAAACTGACCAAACAGTCACCAGACTTCATACATTCATAGCTGCAAAACTTTTAAACAAAAAACTAGTGGTTTAACTCTTAAAACATTATTAGGGGGGGGGGGGTGATTCTCCCATGTCTCTGTTTAACTGTAAAGGGTTTAGGGTGTCCAAAGAGAATGTGAATGATAAATGTAGATATTTAGAAATTAGACTTATATTAAAATATTGTTCCTATTCTTGCATATGCATAGTAATGTTTATTACTCATTAATCAAAATTGTAATATTGTTCCTAATTTACATGCATATTAACTTTCAAAGTAATTTTTTTTGTTCTTAAAGGGAGTGGCCGGCCATGTATGGTGGTTGAACTGAATATGTAGTATTGTGGACACATTTTTAGGAATCATTTGAGACATATAAAACGTTTCTACGACGTATATTTACTGAGTTTGAGCGCAAAATCGACGTTCAAAATCATGAATTTGGGTGGGTACGTTCTCAGAATCGTTTTTTTTAAATCATTAAATAGCAACGAAAATTTTCGTTTAAACAAACCCCCCCCCCCCCCTCCAGAAGAATTAGGGGCGAGTAGCTGGATGCCCCACCCCCACGTTTGACAATTTTTGTCCTCCCCCCTTTAGGATGAATCGCCCACCAGGTTGAGCCTGTAATTCTCAGCATTTTCGAACTCATTTTCAATTTCACATATCAAAAAAAGCCATTTGGGATGTTTTGCGTCATGTTTATCATATTGCTAAATAAGCTAAATATTTTTGAATATTTGAACTTTGCACAAGGAACTTTTAAAAGTTAGAATATCGATTTGACAAATGTACATTAATGGTTTCTGCATTTTTATTCATGTGTAGAATGACGTCTACAAAATTCCCTCCCCTCTTTAAATTTACGTGTTAACCTTTATGTCCAATGATAAGAAGTCTGTACAATTTCCCTGTACGAACTGCCTATCAGCATTTTATACTCCAACCTTTCTCTGCCATTCCCCTATCCCATATATCCCCCTAATTCTCTTTTGATTATTCCCCCATTCCTTATTCCTCTATCCATCGGTTCCCCTATTTTCCTATACCCCTATTCCCCTATTCTCATATTACCCTATTCCGCCATCACCCTATTCCACTATCCCCCCATTCTCCTATTCTCCTACTCCCTTATTCCCTTATACCCCTATTCCTCTATTCCCTTATTTCCTTATTTCTCTTTTACCCTATTCCTTTATACCCCTAAACCAATTTCATTATTCCTCTTATTCCCCTATTCCTCTATTCCCCTGCTGCTGTTCCAACCTTCTATTCTTAAAATGCAAAGTTTAGAAGAAAATTACTAAATGTTTTCTTTACCGCAAAGTTTAGGATTCAAGAATATAAAAAGTTAGCAAATATAAATAAATAAATAAATAAATAAATAAATAAATAAATAAATATAAAATATAAATTCTATTTTAGTTTTTCTAATTCTGCCAATCCATCCCATCAAATCCTGAGCAACTGCTCTTTATAGAATTAGATTTATATTTTCTTTTCTTTAATTTATAAATAATGGTTCAGATATGTTTTTGTTAAAATGTTTTGATGTTTTACGCTCATAATCCCAATATTGTAAAATGGGTTTATTTTGAAGCATCTATTATTATAGTTTCTTCAGTATTTAAAGAGACTTTAGACGTAATTTTAAGTTATACTCTCTATTATCAGAGTGCAGGCATGTTCTATTCACAACTTGTAATTAAGAATAAACGTGATATCCATGTTAACTTGAAAATTGATTATTATCAATATGGTGGAAATTGAGAAAATTTAACACTTATCAAGCTTAAAACAAGCTTCACAACAAGCTTATTGATCAAATAAGGGTGACAGGATTTAATATGCCTCTCTTTGAAGGAAAGTTATGTTTACAGTCTATTTAAAAATAAAATGAATTGTTTTCTAAATCTGGTTGAGTTTATTACTAAGATTGCCGGTTAAAAAAACTATAGTTTTTTAACTCCGTCTGAATACCAATATGGCGCTGAAGATAGTGTAAACATATAATATATATATGTATAAAACTATATATATATATATATATATATATATATGTATATATATTTTTATATTGGTATTTTACTGGTTAACTTCAAGTTCACCAATGCAAAGACAAACTAAATAAATAAAGAAAGATTAGGATCTAAAAAGAAATAGTAACCAATTCCCGGGATGATTCAGAAAATACTCCACATTCACAAACAAATTTATCTGGTTACGAAATTAAAAGCATTTTGTTCTTCTCACTAATTCTTCCTAAAGATGAGTTATGATTAAAGGGTCTCCAGGGATTAGAACCTCATAATTTCCATAGATTAGAAACTCAGAATATCCAGGGATTAGAAACTCAGAATATCCAGGGATTAGAAACTCAGGATATCCAGGGATTAGAAACTCATGGTATCCCGGGATTAGAATCTCAGGTTATCAAAGGATTATAACTTCAGAATATCCAGGGATTAGAACCTCATAATATTCAGGGATTAGAAACTCAGGATATCCAGGGATTAGAAACTCAGGGTATCCAGGGATTAGGAACTCATAATATCCAGGGATTAGAAACACAGGATATCCATGGATTAGAAACTCAGGATATCCAGAGATTAGAACCTCAGGATATCAAAGGATTAGAAGAACTTCAGGATATCCAGGGATTAGAACCTCATAATATCCAGGGATTAGAAACTCAGGGTATCAAAGGATTAGAACTTCAGGATATCCAGGGATTAGAGCCTCATAATATCTAGGGATTAGTAACTCAGGATATCCAGGGTTCAGAAACTCAGGATATCAAAGGATTAGAGCTTCAGGATATCCAGGGATCAGAGCCTCATAATATCCAGGGATCAGAGCCTCATAATATCCAGGGTTTAGAAACTCAGGATATCCAGGAATTAGAAACTCAGGGTATCCAGAGATTAGAACCTCAGGATATCAACGGATTAGAACTTCATAATATCCAGGGATTAGAAACTCAGGATATCCAGGGATTAGAAACTCATAATATCCAGGGATTGGAAACTCAGGGCATCCAGGGATTAGAACCTCATAATATCCAGGGATTAGAAACTCAGGGTATCCAGGGATAAGAACCTCAGAATATCAAAGGATTATAACTTCAGGATATCCAGGGATCAGAGCCTCATAATATCCAGGGATTAGAAACTCAGGATATCCAGGGATTAGAAACTCAGGATATCCAGGGATTAGAAACTCAGGATATCCAGGGATTAGAGCCTCATAATATCCAGGGATTAGAAACTCAGGATATCCAGGAATTAGAACCTCAGGATATCCAGGAATTAGAACCTCAGGATATCCAGTCAAAATACAATGTTTATTGTTTAAAATGAAACTATTTAAAAATATAACAAAAGTAATGAAATCTTTTTAAGCCATATAAAAAAGATGATAAAACTTATTAAAAAGATAAAGAAATACTAAAGCTTTAAAAGATAACTTTAAAGTTTCAAACAGAGGTAAAACCTATCAAAAAGTTTTCGAAGGGAGAATTATATTTTTTTTTGTACTAAAACTGGATACAAATATACCTATTGACTCCAGAAAAAGGATTAAATTTGTAGCAAATATAGAGGCCTGTAGCAAATCCAGCAATTGTTAACCTGAGCATACCTAGATATATCTAACATGAGCTACGTAATATGATTAAAACATGCATTGTGATTAGATTAACTATGTTTACATCTATCCATGTTTATTTTTTAAATATGTACATTCAATTTGAACTACGCTGTAAACAATGTTTGGAGATAGCTTAACTACTTTAAATATCTATCCTCGCTAATCTTATGAATGTGTACATTAAACTTTAACTGTGCAGTAAATAGGCAACATTATTGTCTTAATCATGTGATAAAGATAACGACATAGGAATTTTGATTACGTCTATTAACTTTAACTTGTAACACATAAACCTCAAATACACTAGTTGATATAGAAACTTTGCTTTGATTACAGTCTTGAGAGTAATTTGGTTTCCTTGAAACATACGAATTAAGATTGTTACCTTGAGATTTGGCTTGATCGATTAAATGCTAGTGTCCATATTGACATCGATAGCTAAAAAAATAGCGCCCAGTAGTACTGGCGTTGATAAGCCACAGGATTGTAGCTGTGAGGATTGTGTCCTAGTTGAGACATTGATAAGCCATGGGATTATAGCTGTGAGGATCATTTCTTAGTTGAGACATTGATAAGCCACGGAATTGTAGCTGTGAGGATCATGTCCTGGTTAAGACATTGCCATAAGCCATGGAATTGTAGCCATGAGGATCATGTCCAAGTTGAGAAATTGATAAGCCACAGAATTTAGTCATGAGGATCGCGCCTGGTTGAGACATTGTTAAGCCACGGGATTGTAGTGGTGAGGATCGTGTGTTGGTCAAGGCACTGATAGTGCATGGGATTGTAGCCGTGTGTTGACATTGATAGTCAAGAGAATCGGAGTTGGACCTGGATAGTTACTTGTTCAAGAAACTGCTTTGGAGTAGGGCATTTACTACAGATTAACCTTTATCTAATGAAAGCAGTGTTTGGGCATTAATCAAACTTTAACAGTAAGAGGATGCTTAGTTAGAATGCTATTTATATTTCTTTCCCATTTTATCCTTCTATGCTTTTCTATAACAAAAGGAAACTGTCTTTATTTTATTGTGACATTTATGTGTCTAAATGCTGCCTTACTGAAAACCAAGATATACAGTGTGCACGGTCTCACGCAAAAATCAACCAGTATTTTTCCAGTTTCTTCTTTTTAAATGAAAATGCATTTTCAATATGAATATGCATATGGCTTCAAAAAACGCATAAGTGAGTTGGTGACAGTTGGTGAGTTTAAAAATCAAATGATGAAATGAACTGGATTTTTAATCTATTTTTTTCAGTGTTCTTTTATTTTATTTCTGGATCTGACAAGATAAGATGGTAATTTTGTGTCTGCTAATAAACATGAAGAAATAGATTGATTAGTGCCACCTCAGCTCACCAATATATAACTACAACTACAACTACAAATACAACTACAAATACAACTACAACTACAACTACAACTACAACTACAACTACAATTACAACTACAATTACAACTACAACTACAACTACAACTACAACTACAACTACAGCTAACACTACAACTACAACTACAACTACAACTACAACTACAGCTACAGCTAACACTACAAAGTTACAACTACAATAAAGCAAAATAGTACAGCAATATCGAATTTCTTTAAGAGACTGTATCCATTTTTTCAAATTCATTTCAACATGAGGTAGCATATTCGATTCACAAGCTTTGTTTCATCAAGACTTCAAATTCATTACTTTTAATGGTGGTTTCTCCATAAAAAGTGACTTGCGGATTTCAGCTGAAGAAACAATGGAGGAGCTTGTCAGAATTAAACAGACAATAGACAAAAAAGTCTAACTTCCTCTACATATATTTGGTTAGACTAATGTTTAAAGAATGGGGCATGCTAAAGCACATCTTTTAATGGATAGTCACTCTAAATTCCATCCTCAGACCTTTTAAGTGAGTTTTTAAATGACAATCCAAATAGAAGGAACTCAATTCTTGCCACCAACACCTTCGATATTTCAAACACATGGCTATTAGATCTAACAGAACCCAAAGTTTGACATATCTATGGTCTCCGATGTAAAACTACTAAGATAAAAGGATTACAAAATCAAGGTTTGAATCAAGCGTTTCTTTCCTTTTTCTTCCTAATGATGCTCTTTTTAGCCTTTTTAATATAAATACTTTTATCTCAAACCTTTTCAGGATTGAGATAAAATCTAAATACTGAATACAGAATATCTTTCATTATCGTTTCGTAATCAATTTTGCGATAAACAGAAGTAATTATGTTGTATTCAATGAAAGCTGGAAATATATCCTTTTCTTTTTATATTTGTGTGTGGGGGGGCAGATCAACAAATAAATTAACCTTTTCTCAACTTGAACAAACTTTCTCTATACTGCAATTCTTTCAAACAGAAAACTAATTTTATTTTGTCTCTTCTTTTCATTAAAAATACAATTATCGAAATGTGACTTTTTGACAGTTGATTGAGAAATAAGTAAATTTAAATACTTACCAAAAGGATAAGGATATCAAGAATGATTTATCCGTACAAGGAAAAGTAATATTCTTTTATTGATAATTCCTAGAGAACGATTTGTGTATGTTGCACACACAAACTTTGAGAAAATAAAAGTCTGAATTATTAACTTTCATACAAATAAAGAGAGATTTTCCCCGCCAAACGTTCCCTTGGGCGGGGACGGGGGGGGATTAGAACCAATTACCCCCCCCCATTTACACCCCTGTATACTTTATATAATCAGAACCTAACTTTCTTATTTAATGTAATCTCAAGGTGTACATTAAGTAAATTAAAAGTAAATCAGATATGATTTAAAGTTAGACTAAAGTTATTCTTCAACTATAACCAAGAGGTTCCTCTTTGTACATAACGAAATTTGATTAATACGAATATTAAATTCCCAAATCCAAGCTTGCATGTTATTTTGAATCTAAAAGTTTTTGCATTGAAAATTCGTTAAATTTATCCGGGAATTGGTAGTTTTTGACAAAATCATATTTATCAATTTCATCACATTTTTAACGATATTCTCTTTAGACAAAATCATATTTATCAATTTCATCACATTTTTAACGATATTCTCTTTAGACAAAATCATATTTATCAATTTCATCACATTTTTAACGATATTCTCTTTAGACAAAATCATATTTATCAATTTCATCACATTTTTAACGATATTTTCTTTTTTAGCATACACCTTGAATATTTTATGTATATATGTAAAATTGAGTTGAATTAGAAAAATTGGCATAAGGAGATATATTGTGCAATTCAATACTTTTTGCAAATGATTCAGGGGCACGCAATTCCCCAATATCTTTAAAGTGTATCGCTTTTTTTAGCGGGTTGAAAAGTTGCAACAATTTTTCAAATGTCATTTTTCCAATTTCGGGTTATATTTGGCTAGTTCCCCATGGTATTAGAAAGGAAAGTAACCTTGAATGTGTTGAGTGTGAAGTGTGCTCAACTTTGGTCGAAACTTTTTAATTTTCTGAAAGATATTTAAATATTGATTAAATTTTATTCAGATTAGATCAAAAGACAGATTCTTTCTAAAAAAAATAAGTTATTTTTTCAATTTTGAAATGATCTTCTTATAAATTTTGGGAGGAGAAAGAGGCTGCAGATTTAATTGTTATCAAATTAAAGGGTTAACAAATTCCTAATCAAAAAAGCGATAGTTCTTCAATTTCGTTTTTCACTTTTTCTAAAATCGAGACGATCGTTTTTAAAAACGAACCTCTCGTTTTGAATGTTTAAAAATTAATTTTTTTTCACGAGAGAAATAACTTGAAGGTTAATTGACCTAAGGATTTTCCGACCAAAAAATCTATTTTGTCTTAAAAAAGTCATTGACGACCGTTAATGAAGAGTCATCATTTACAATTTAACCAATGATCATCGTTAACAATCGCCAAAAATTAAAAAAGAATCTATCGTTAACGAAACGACCGGTTCGTTTAAAAAAAAAAAGTGTAAACGATCCATACCTATGCATATCTAGGTTTGTAGTAAATACCGTACTGTTAACATTTTGTCCAGAACTGTATCAGTCCAGGTACAATCCGTCCGCTATCAAACAGGACCCTATCAACACGGCTATAATCCCGTGAACTATCAATGCCACTACCACTGGGCGCAATCTCATTAGCTATCGGTGTCATTACAGACACTAGCAATTATTTATTTATTTTTAATTTTTTTATGAAACAATTTTATTGATTCATGTTTTTAATGCAGAATGCAGATAATCATTTTTCCAATCTTCTTGTTGTCTGGCTGTCCTGTTATGCTCATTCAATTAGCTGTTCATGTTCCGGTACCATCATCTCTGGCCGTTGTTTCCTCATAATTGATCCCGACCAATCAGGAGACATCTGTATTCAGAGAGACATTTAAGGATCCTTTGAATAGGAAAAGAAAAATCTTTAAAACACGACAATATTCATAAACGTTATGTTTTATGTTTAGAATTGAAGTGTTTCTTTAAAAGTTGTAAAACTTAACCCCTGAATGCAGTCAAAATGACCGTCAGATGTCAGTCAAATAAAACATTACATGGAATCGTAGCATGGCGTGCCAGGACACTATAGGCCCTCAAGGATTTAATGCAAGAAAAATTATTTCAGACTGTACGCATCTTTTGTACTGCAGTGTACTGTCACTGGGCGGTAATGTAAACACAAGATGGATGTCGAAGCCTGACATGGGATCCATCTTTCCCATAAATGATCAATGAAATATTCTGGTCATAGGAAACTATTATGTGAATTATCAAAATTCAATGCTTTTAACCTCCTTGGATACTAAACGAACATTGATGCATCTATTCTGGTTTACAAATTCCGCCCAGAGAGAACTGGTTTAAATATGTACGCAGAGTATACGCAACTGCAATTAACTTTCCTTGCATTACATTCTTGGGCCAGCTCAGCCTATCCAGGTAGAGTGTATTAGCGGCCTGTGTAGTCTGTGGTGTCAACATTGTTCTCAGCTATAAGAGCTTTGAGAGTAGGAGGGTTGGAACCTGTTTTCACAACTGTAAGATTTGCTCTTAATCCCTTCCTCTCAGCTGGTTGTCTCTCTGAAGTCTCTGGAGGATTCTTGGGAAATGGATTAATTTTCTTACTGTCCTTGCTCTGCTTGTCTAACTCCGCATTTGTCTTAATTCAGCTGTAAAATTTTTATTCGCATCTGTAGTTTTATTTTTAAATCTAAGATAACCCCTCATACCATTTTCCTAGACTGTTCTCAAACATTCAGTCTGAGCTGCCTTGATTTTTCTTTTCTTCTCGCAGCCTTCAGTTTATTGTTGATTTTTCTCTCCTTTTCTAACTTCTTTGGTTCTATCCATCTACAATAGCTCTTCATACAATTTTCCTAGACTGTTTTCAAAACCTTCAGTCTGAGCTGAGTTGATTTTTCTTTTCTCTCAGCCTTCATTATATTGTTTATTTTTCTCTCCTTTTCTAACTTCCTTGGTTCTATCCATCTACAATAGCTCTTCATATCATTTTCATTGACCGTTTTCAAAATCTCAACTTTTCGTCTTGGTTTAACATCTCATTTTCATCTCTCTTGAAGCTTTCCTGATTGAATGTCTTCTTACTCTCTTCTGGGTGATAATCAGATTCTTGTACATAATTCATCGTTTCTGTGTTTATATATCCCGACTTTGTTTCTGCTCTTCATATTTGTTTCTCTAAGATTATATTCAGCATATTTATCATCGTGTAATGCTCTTGCTCTTGATGTTTCTCTTGATCTTGATGCTTAATTTGCTCTTGATGCTTCTCTTGATCTTGATGTTTCTTTTGATCTTGATGCTTAATTTGCTCTTGATGCTTCAATTGATCTTGATGTTTCTCTTGATTTTGATGTTTCTCTTGATCTTGATGCTTATCTTGCACTTGATGTTTCTCTTGATCTTGATGCTTATCTTGCTCTCGATGCTTCTCTTGATCTTGATGCTACTCTTGATCTTGATGCTTATCTTGCTCTTGATGCTTCTCTTGATCTTAATGCTTCTCTTGATCTTGATGCTTTTTGATCTTGATGTTTCTCTTGATCTTGATGTTTTTCTTGATCTTGATGTTTCTCTTGATCTTGATGCTTATCTTGCTCTTGATGCTTCTCTTGATCTTGATGTTTCTCTTGCTTTTGATGTTTCTCTTGATCTTGATGCTTCTCTTGATCTTGATGCTTCTCTTGATCTTGATGCTTCTCTTGATCTTAATGCTTCTCTTGATCTTGATGCTTCTCTTGATCTTAATGCTTTTCTTGATCTTGATGCTTGTCTTGATCTTGATTTTTCATTTGATCTTGATACTTATTCTCTTGATCTTGATGCTTCTTTAGAGTTAATATCTCATTTTTATTTATCTTGAAGCTTTCACGAATAAATTCCTTCTTACTTTCTTCTGTGGGATAATCTGATTCTCGTTATTATTATTATTATATTATTATTATTATTATAATTATTATAATTCATCTTATCGTTTAATATTTTATCCACATCCTTGTGTTTCTTTATATATAAATATGGCTTGTAAACTAACCGGTAACTTATTATTTTTCTCCTGAAATACTAGTTCCTGACCTGATTCCTGTTCTTTTGTTAGCATGTTTTCTGAATTTTTCATATTCCCGTTTTTATTCTCCAACTTCCGGTAGATGATTCACTTCCTTTTCCGGACCTTTTCCTTTTGCACTCCCTGTGGTATGTTATTTCTCATGTTAAAATTTACTTCATGATTTAATCTTTTTGACACGTTGTGTTTCTAACCAATCTGGAAAGTCTCGATGCTATATCCTTCAAATCATAGCTTTCTCTTCTTCTTCCTCTTCTGGATGGACTTGACAATTTTCTTTATCTTCTTCTTTGTTGTGCATCTTGTGTCGTATCTTAGAATACCTATTGTCTGCAATAGTATTCTCTGTTCTCTTCATTATTGTTCTCAGAAGTATTTCTCAAATCTTCATCCTCTCCTTCCATATCTTTGTCTTCATTAAGAACTGTATCAGGTTTCCAACATTTGTCTGGATTTTCTGTTTCCATTCTAAAAGATGTTCCTTTAAATTTTCATACCATTCTGGCTCCTTGTTTCCGCAATCTTTTGATGTCTGTTCTTCTTTGTCAGCATTATTACAAGATACTTGTTCTTTGCTATCTTTGTGTTCCCCCACCTTATGATCTCTCTTGTTATCTTCAGCTGTCTTAAAACTTATTGTGTTAATATTTCCTGATTCCCACAATGCTCTCTTGCTGTTCTACATTGTCTCAAAACTCTGGGAAAACGTATTTCTTATCTCATATCTATCTGAAGATAGTTGTCGATCTAACATTGCTTTTATCTCTTTTTCCTGTTGGGGTTTCTCCGATATCAAAAACCCATAATTTCCTTTTTTCACCATAGTATTTTCTGATGGCTTCACTACTTTCCTGTTTCCTGTCTAGGAGTTCCTGTTTCTGGCATAATTCTGTTCTGGCATTATATCCTTTGTTATCCTCTTCTTTTTTCTGTTCTAACCGTTCATGTTTCCGGCTTTCCTCATATTTTTCTTGTGAAAATCTGTTCAACATTTCTGTAAAGAGAACTCCTATTTTACATATTTCAAATGCTAATCCTGTGGAAAAAACTATATTATCTCTCTCCTGGCTGGTCCCATGATGCAGGACTGCAGCATTCTATTTATATCTTCATTTGGGATCATTTCCCATTTATAGTTTCTCAGGTGAGTCTCCAACTTCTCACACCATTCAAATACTTCCTTCGGGTTTCTCCAATGTTCAGGAGCACTCTCGATGAATTCAAGTATCCTTTCTTCAATATTAGATCTGATCTCACCCATCTCCTCATACATATCTCAATTTCTGTCTCTTTCTCTATTCCATCTGGATGATTCATGTGTTGCTGTTTCTCGTTCGTCTTCTTATTCTACTCCAGCAATGTTTTAAACTCTTTTATCTTATCTTGTACTTCATATTGTCTGTGTCTTAACTCAGCTTTGTCTAGTCTCTGCATTAACAGTTTCAAATATCTTTCTCGTTCCAATTTATTCTTCTGGACCTCCCAATCTTCATGTTGAATGTCTCCCCCCGTTCCTCTAGTTTCCTTTAAATTCGGTATTTTGATACCTCTGCCAGCTACTCCAGGTTGCTAAAACTGTTTCCTGTTACACTCTGTTATAATATTCATTTTGTACTCTGATTGCAATCTTAACTTGTTGTTGTTTTCTTTTGACACAGTTCCTCTTATTACCCTTTCCAGAAGGTAATCACTAGCTGTATTCTCTTCCTTGGCATTTAACTCGGGTTCCTTGATTATTGTGATATGTTGAAAATGGTGCGATCAGTGAGAATATGTTGCAACTGTTGTACAGAGTCTGAAGTTACACATTGAAAATAAACATGAAGGGGTGAGATATCCCTGTGACCTGTGCAAATACGTGGCCAACAAAGCAAGAAATCTGAAGGTACCATTGAGAGTAAGCACTGGTAGATCTGGTCAGAGGGTTGTGAATATCTAGGTTTACTACTCCATAGCTAAGGGTTGAAGAGGATGGATGGATCTGATAATAGATCTGGTCAGAGGGTTGTGAATATCAAAGTTAACTCCATAGCTCAGGGTTGAAGAGGATGGATGGATCTAATAATAGATCTTGTCAGAGGGTTGTGAATATAATATCAAAGTTGACTCCATAGCTCAGGGTTTAAAAGGATGGATGGATAGATCTAATAATAGATCTTGTCAGAGGGTTGTGAATATCTAGGTTTACTACTTCATAGCTCAGGGTTTAAGAGAATGGATGGATGGATCTAATAATAGATCTTGTCAGAGGGTTGTAAATATAGTCGCGGGAAGATTTATCTCAATTTACAAATATTACTCTGATATTTATCGAAAAAATGTAGAAAAACAACTTTATACATGTAAATACATTGAACTTTTTTTAATGTTTCTTTAGTCTTTACTTATCACATTTAACTTTTGTTGATCTCTTTCATATAACTCTATATTTGAAGAAAGAAAAACTAGAATGCCAATTAAATTAAACTCAGATAATTTTTTGGTTTTTAAAAGCATTGAAAATAGACTAACAAATCTGAACAATGGTTTAATCGTTATATTTTGAAAAAATTAACCTTGTTCTTTGTGCACATTAAATCTTATAAATTTATTTGAGAAGTTTACAGAATGCTTTGACATGTGTTACAATGTTTCATTTTTACTTTTAAAATTCTTTATTTAAAAATAAACTACAAGTTTGATACTCAATCATTCTTAACCTTATAAAAGGTGGAAAATGTAAAACTCTTTCAAACTCTGAAAATGTTCGCAATATTTTTCCTTTCATATTCAAAATGTTTTAAAGAGGTGAATATTACAAGACTTTCTAAATGCAATAAAACATCTGTTTTGAGGAAATTTCGAAATAAATGGAAAAATATTTTTTGTGTATTTTTAATTATTATGTTTTTGTTATCTTTGATAAATGGTCATTAGAATGTGGAAGAAGGGCAAGCTTCTAGTTTCTTTCATTTTTAAGAATAGATAAAAGAAAATACATGTAGTGCCCCTCTTAAAATAGAATATTATGAGTTATATACTTAATTTCTCTTTCAGAGAGAAATGAACGAGGACACCAGTCATACCACACTTTCTTTAAAATAGATTCAGGGTGTAATTTCATTGCGCATAATAATGGAAGCCTGAAATTTGAGATTTGATAATTAGAAATGATTATCTAATCATATTATGAAATTCGAAAAACAAGGAACAATGCAGAGCCAATCAGAATTTGATGTGAAGTTACCCTCTCCATATATACATTATACAGTGCAGGCATCTTATTCACGGTCACCTTAAAATAAAAGAGGTTAGCTTTCTACTAAAAGTTAATAATTTTCTTTCACTCCGTATCTATTTTTAGAGTTGAAGACCCGGTCATACACAAAATGGTTACATAACCCTGCAATCGACACTGCTCCATTCTTAGTGCTCCAATCTGGCTCCATTTCTCTCTTCTCTGCTCGTTGCTGTGGACTCAAATAAACTACCACAACTTATGATGTTTCTTCTGTTCTCCCATTTTTTCCATGTTTCAATAAATCCTGCATTTTGCCTCAGCCCAACAAAAACGACAATATATCTTCCACATTTTTGAACAGATAAAGTTTAAAAAGGTACTTCTGTGAATCGGACTGCATGCTACTCTATGGAGTATAGTATAATGGAGGGTAAATAGAATTATACGTAAAGCTAACCCTCTCAGCTCTGCATGTGTAATGGGTATATCAAAATAAATCTGATGATGGATTTCTAAATGAAAGTTTGCCGGGGGGATATAAATATTTATTGTGAAATATTTATAGTTTCCAATGGGATATTGTCTACCCCCCCCCCTCTCACCAACAGATCAGCAATGTAAACTTAGATACATAAATCCTGCTTCAATAATATTTATTTACTCCCCCTTTTATAGGATAGACACAAACATTTTCCTAAAAAGTAAAGTTTTGACAGATCATGTTACAAAACTTAACCCCAAGTTGAACTCCGATTCAGGGTTGATAAACATCCCAATATAGCCAGAACCTTGGAACAGAACCACATTTTTTTCTTCATTTTTTATTACATCGTTTTTCTTTAAAAGATTGCACTTCTTCCCAGGCTTAACATTAAAAGTGATAAATAAAATCTTACACTTTAAAATTATGAATTTCTCTGTTGAATTAGCATATCGTGCCTCGTGAATATACAAAACAAATGTCAGCCACCACTTTCAAATATTAAAAGAATGGAAAAACTGTCCAGAATATTGCAGAGTATTCTAGGTTGAGAATGTTTTAGCGGAATCCTAAATTTCGTTTTCTCAAATCATCTTCTAAGATTACCCATCGTAATTCATCTTTCCTTGGATTGATAAACAAGATTTTGTTTAATTTGAATAGATCCGAGTCCAAATTTAATGAATTTGAGCCGCGTCTCAAATCCGCCAAAAACAGGTTAAAATTGAGCGCCGGATTAAATCTTAAAACATAAAATACAATTTTGAGTGGAACCAAGCATATTTGAGTCGCTTCTCAAAATTAAATTCTTTAAATTCGGCCTCAGTATCATCTTTCAATAATCTTATTGTGTACTTGAGCATACATCAGAAATTCAGAAGAAATAAAGCGTTTAAGATGCAGCTTGATATTTTAAATAAATATAAAGAAAATCTATATTCAAGAATTGAGTCTTTGCCACAAATTCAAATTTTCTATTCCCTCTACATATTGCGACATGATGCTGTAAACCTTTTATATTTCAAACTTATATTACTCGATCTAACAGAATTTATAGTTTAAATTAATATCTACGGTCAAGGACATTGGAATGCAAAGATATAGGGATTAGAAAATCAGAGTTTGTTATTCATGAAAGGGACTGATACCCCATTAAACATTTAGCTGAGCAGCTATAAGAATAAAGATACCACTATTATTTCATTTGGAAAAGTTTCTGACAATTTCTTTTTCTCTCACTGCTAAACAAATCCAAAAGTCACAATTATGGATAACCCAAAACTGCAAGTTAACAATTTTTAGATGAAAAAAAAAAACAACAATAATAAGAGTTTAACCGGCAAATCGTTTGGAATTTGTTGTCTAAATTGTTAGATGGAGGGACTCTTGAATTTGTACTCTTCTACAGATATGTCCTTTTAATTGTTGTCTGTCTGTTTTTTGTTTTTTTGTTTGTTTGTATCCAATAAACGTCAACACGGTTGAACCGATTTGCCCAACTCACAGGGAAGGTCAAAATAAATTTTTTTTTGAAAAAGTCACTTTTTAAAATTTTACCAATCCGTCAATGCATTAACAGTAAATTCTTAAGAAATTTTTAAGTTTTAACTATAAAGAAAAAATTGTGAAAAAAAACATTTAAACGCTAAAATGTTTACCCTATTAGGGTCGTGAAGAGCCCTGCGAGCCTAATTAAGTAATTTAATTTTAATTTAAAAGCCGCAAATTTGCTCAGATTGTCTTTCATGATATAAAAATTTCTCAAAATTTATTTTTTGTTGTAATTAAACAATATTGAATTATGTTATTAAGATAGGAGAGCTTGGTTGAAAATCTTAAATAAATTGTATTTTAGAAACTCATAATATTATATTTAGAACCTGTCAAAACCAAGAAAGGTAATTTTATTTTTCGTTTGGGAGGAAAAAGAAAGGATTTCTTATTTACCCGTTTGACAGCAATGATAGAATTTTTTTCATATTTTTAGAGACGAGGAGGGGGTTTCAAGCAACATTTATAAATTTTATATCAATGTTAGATCAGAACACTTTATTTCACTATACCTTACATTCGGACATTGTTTCAGCAAGCTTTGACTTTTGAACACAATTTTTTCCTTATTTTAATTCTTTTTGTCGGCGGATGGATTAAAAATGAAAAATATTAAAACAATTTTGTAAGTTTAAGGATTGTTGAATGATTGAACTTGAAGAAATTAAACACATTTTTTGCCCTGGTAAGTCCAGTGTGCCCTGAGCTGAAAACTTTAGAATGTGATATCCTTAATCCCAATCTGTTAATTAATCTAGAGATTAAATTCATGAGGACAACAAGCAATGTTTAATCTGGAGATTAAGAAAAAGAGTAGATCAAGCATTAATCCCAATATCCACCATTCCAAAGTTCCCAGCTCTGTTCATATAAAACTACTAACTACAACGAATTGTATCCTGTCTATGTTGGAGTATTTTCAGTCATATGTTGGTCTCAATTGTTCAAAATTCGTAAAAAAAAAGCGTAATAAATGTCATTTATTCAAATATCTAAAATACATGTATAGGCTTATAGCCCTACAAAAAAAGGGAAAAAAAAACAATTTCATTTCAAAACCAGTTTCAATCGAGCGCCAGCTTAAATCTTGATACATTAAATACAATTTTAAGTGGAACCAAACATATTTGAGCTGCGTCTCAACTTTAAGCCGCTGCTCAATGTCTCTAAATTCGGTCTCAGAACCACTAGTTTACCGTGTCTTAGTTCCGTTTTTTACATTTTATCTTATTCTGGGTTTGTGAATAGGTGGAGAAATATTGCTGGCCGGGGACTCATATATATTTCAATTTAAACTTTGAATAAATCTATTCAAGGATACAGGATGATTTTTATTTAAAATGTACTTTTTGTAAAGTGAATTTACTTTCTTTTGTATTCAAACTTTTTATCTAAATTATAACATAGATCATGTCATATAATGAGATCAAAAATAAATTCCGTCAAATTCCCCTCTCCCGCTCTGCTCCGGTACTCGCCTAGCTCCACCTTATTTGGATATACAAATGAAGCCAACCTTGATAAGGGTCCTTGGAGCTTAGTCTTAAAATAAATATAACTGCCCACTCTTATCCGGATACAAACACCTATCCCGGAGTTGTATTAACTGTACTATATATCGACTCTCTGTACTTTACAAGCTCATCATAATGTCTGCTGTCCCATGTCTAAATGACACACTTCCTGCTCACATTCTCAACTCCCTGGCCACTCCAGTGGCCAAGGACAGCTGATTCCATTCATTTTTTTTCAATTTGCCAAGCAAAGAGGAGCTACGCTGAATTTGAACAATATTTTATGCGATGTATTACTGCGTGTTCATGATGGATTCTGGAAGATTATTTCTGCTCAATCGCACCTCACCGTTTTAGTTTTGGCGAGTGCAGACTTTCTTGCCGTTTTCTTTCTTTTTCAAAATCTTTCAAAATCTTCCAAAATCCACAATGGAACCTTGAGCTGCCGCCATAGTATTTTTAGCTATCTATTGTTACTGTAAAGCTTGTAGATTGAGAAAATTCCTATTTTTTGCGTAATGTACTCTAAAACTCAAAAAATGTCTATTTACAGTTGTAAACCATGCTTGGTCCACAATAACCTAGTTTTCTATAAAGAAAAACTTAAAGAGTAAAAAATGCGTTTTCCTCATATGATTAAATAGACAAGGATATGATAATTAGCAGGATTTAGGAAAGATGCCAGATTACCCCCCCTCCTTCTCCCCTTAACCGAACCTGAAAATTTACCTTCTTTTTATAAGAATAATTGTATCCATAGAGCAAAAAACCATCCCCACAAGGAAGTTTAGCTGTCTTTTAAAATCATAAATACTTATTAAGAAATTAGATTTTGTCCGGTGAAACTATAGATATTTATTTATTTATCTATGGTTGAAACTATGCAATGAAAAAAATTTTAAAGGTTTTATAAACTCCTGACATTAAACATAAAATAAGGAATTTTCCACTTAAAAAATCATTTCCTCAAGGTCTATTTTAAAATGGATCTGATTATTTCCCTACATAAAAAAAACTTTAAAATAATTTCCATGCTGCATAAATATTTTAATACTTGAGATTAATGATTCCCATAACCATTTTTAGGGTTTATTATTCACCATAAAAAGAGGAAGCTGATTAAAGGTCTGGTCAGACGATTATGAATAATTTACTGAAAGATTAATCTTGAAGAAACCTTTAATATTCCTTTCAACATTGAGAATATTCTGAAATTCTTAACTTGGTTGTAAACTAAAAAAACTAAATGTTGACAAAATTATCGATTTGAATTATAGTATTTTGCTTTAAGTTGTATCCATTATTTTTTTCTAAACATAGAGTCAAAATTTATATATGTATATAATATACTAGAAATTCAAGGCGCTTCGCGCCCTTCTTTCTAGCCTTAGAGGGCGCTTCGCGCCCATCTCCTAAATTAATTGTGAACATGTTCTCTTTGTGTACATCGTAAAACAAAACAAAAATAATTCGCGGATTTTCACAAAAAATTTCGCGGATTTTCAAAATTTTAAAAGATTTAATGACGATCGAATTTTGATGGAGACAAATATTTGAAATTTTGATGATTCATAAACCTTCCCTGGAGTCCCTAGATGTCCCACAAAAAATTTGGGCCCGATCGGTTCAGCCGTTTTGACGTTTATTGGATACAAACAAACAAACAAACAAACAGACAAACAGACAGACAGACAAGCCAAATTTATATATAGATTTTACCTTTATGAGGATGGTAGCGTGAACCCAACCCAAGGGTTCACAACTTGTAAATATACTGTACAGTTCATTGCTACCAAGCGGAGAAATAAATCCTAACAATCTAACACAAGAATAATGCCTAGCAAACTGACCAAAGCCCAAGAGGGTATTGAGTTTACATTAGGCTAGACCTGCAAGGATATTAAACCCTTTCTGATCTAGTAGATATCAAGTTGGTATCATTAAAGGGTGGCGCTAGGGAAGGATCAATGCTGGAGAATAGAATGAAACAGCATTTATATAGCCGAGGTAGAAAGCAGTGTCATTGGCTATCTTATGCCCCAAGACCAAGTCTGCAGTGCTCGCGAAGTATTGGATCAGAAGGGTCAAATGGAAATATCTTCGCTGCAGGCAAATGTTGTGTTTATTTAGATCAGCTTTCGTTGGTTCAACACTAACCATTTGTTAAAATGTTAATATAGTTTTGTGTACAACCATGCTTCGTTATTCCACTCATTCTTGGCTTTTTTACTAGTTTCTTTTCAAGTCTATATGGTGACATTCTCAAATTTTCGAGTATTTCCTTTGTTTTGTTTAACGTAGCATCTAGTTGTTTTTGTGTATCGATTCAACACAAAACAAAGATGACTAAAGAGTACACTGTTAGAAAACAATCCACGGTATTTGGGATATAGTAAATCAATTGATTTTGTTTGTTTACAGTTAATTTTACAATTTCCCGTTAATTGTGCAATTTTTCAGTGATTGTAAAGGTAAAAAGACTTAAAGTAACAATAAATTATTCTTATCTGGCAGTAAGTAATTATGTATTTTGACGCCGATAAAGTAAGGGGTTGGTTTTCAGTATAAGTAAGGACAAATTTGACAGCATGATAATTATGAATATAAACAATAAATAATTCCTTTTTGTTTAGAATGAGTATGACATAGCCATAGACAATAGAGGCAGAGTATCCGGCCTGGTTCAAGCACTAGCAAGCGTTACAATTCATGCTTAACCCTACCAATTTACTTGCAGCAGAGTCAATCAAGTTGGAAGCGGCACCGACCTCGGAGGAAGTAAAGATCACGGGTAAGTTTAAGAAGACTTTAACATTGCAGTACCAGGCTGAAGCCCAAACCCTTGAAGACCAGTAGACTCAAGTGACGCAATTGTGGAATGTGGTGGACAGGATAGGTCCCAGGATTGAAGTGGAGGAATCCTTTGTCGATTTCCCATTTAATAAAATGATGAGAGGACACTTAATTTCTAAGGTTAATGGTAACTGATCCCAGTATGACTTATCTACACAGTCTATGAAGGCGTGAAAAACAAAATTCAGCCGGGTGTTCGATTCCTATTCCGTCACCTCGCGCTTAGCGAAGATCGCAATAGTGCTGAATATGTGTAGTGACTCCACAAAATCAAGAATCCTCTCCATGGGTATTGGGGAACGAGCAAAGAAGAGGAATTCCCTTTCTCAGACTTATTAAAGATTATTTCTTTTCAAGTTTCTTGTGGGACTGGGGATCAAATTTAATGAATATGAACTGCGCTGTTTCAAATTTGAATCACCAATTCAAATTTTTCATAAATCTTTAACTTTGAATTGATTGTTCAAATTTGAACCAGCAATAGGTAGTTCAACAAAATAGCTTAAATTGCACATTCTTCTCGCTATTCAAAAATTCACATTTCCGTCCAAACGCCAAAAATGCATTACTTGCTTTACTCATACAACCTTACTGCTATCTTTTGAAAACTTTTGAAAACTTTTAAAAATTCAAATGATTGACCTAAAGCATAATATATATTTGTGTTACGTCAAAATAAAGTAAATTTATAGTAAAATTTAAAATGTTATTTCTCCTCTTATTTAAGGGTTATTAAAAAATCTTTTACCAAATAAATTTTATTCTCTCATACTTGTGTTTACAACAAAACTTGAGAAGCTACGAGGTCATAAAGTCGTTGCAGTATTGGCACTTATATTTTACCTTCATGGACCTTCTGTCTAGTAGGGTGTGGTGAGGACATTCAAAATAGTCGCAATTCTTATTATATCTCTTGGCTCTGCTACCTTTTTTCTATTAATTTTCCTGTAAATATGTTTGGATAGTTTCTATAAATCTGTTTCCAATGTTGGTTTGAGTCTGATTGTGTAAAGGTAACATGTTGTTCAGACTGATATTTTTAGTGTACAGAGAACTCAGTATTTTCTGTACAGTTTACAATAATACTTTATTTACTTTTTTATAGATCGATTTTTATCCTGATTCAATCGTTTATAATTAATTAGCTCAAACTTAATAAAAATATGTTTTGCGAGAAATATTAAATGAAATTTAGATTTTCTTATTTCTTCTTAAGATTTTTTTAGCCTTTTCTTACAAACAATATTTGACCCTTTATAGCCCCCCAATTATTGATTAGAAAAATGGAGTTTGGCTCAAATGCTAAGTATCTTTGCTTGACCGTAACACCTATTTATTTAAAATTGGATAATCTAGAACCTCAGAATTTATACTATTTTTGTACAAAACCGCAGACTAGATATATACAGAGGGCAAATAAGCTCTCAAGGGTTAAGCTCAGCAGGCCTATAGTTGTATTGGCACGACATGCTACATTTCCACGAAAGGTTTTTGTCTGCCACTTGTTGCATAAAAATAACCATTATTAATTTAGTCTATTTTTAAAGGCTTTGTATTTCGCATCCAAAGGATCCTTAAATATCCTTAAATACAGATTACAGACGGATCTATTTATTGGTCCTGTACTCGATCCAGTTGTACACAATAGAACCTGATGTGGAAAATATTGCATATTCTAGCTTTTAATGTATCTCTGTTCTCTCATATCTCTTTACAAAACATAAAATTTTCTCTGAGACACGGGCCGTCTATCGTATGCATACTGTACAATTTAAGCTGTGCTTAAAAGTCAGTCCGGTACGTACTTCAACTAGAGTTTTCAGTGAAGATGAAGCATTATGCACCAAACAATTTCAACTCTATAATAAAATAAATCTTTTAACAAGTTTATTTCATATTGTCAATCTTCTACAAGACTTCATTCCCTTTTGTATGCCCTTAATTACATCTTCTAATCTTCTTTTCTTTTCTATATTCCGTTTTCTCTTTTTCTACTCTTACAATATTTTCAGCTAAGCATCGGTTACTTTCTAGAAAGAATATCAAACCCTGAGACGAAAAAGACACTTTGCCTCAACTTTATCTTAATACTGAGAAACTTTTAGAACTTTTCTTTTTTCCATTTTCTTCTGTTGTTCTAATATTGGACTCGATATTTGCTAACGGTATAAAATGAAAAGTAATAATGATTTATAAACTGTTAATCAACATCATCCAGGACAAAAATTCAATACGAATTCCATGTAAAGATAAAGTGAACTCAAAAATAGATTACAAAATTAATTTTTTTAGTTATCTATTTATCGCAAATCGTTTTTTTTAATTTATATGCTATTACATATTGTTAAAGGGAGTGTTCGCGAAAAATGAAAGGGGGTATAGGCTTAATGCGATAAAAAATCGCTTTTGATCGCTACTAAGCTTACTTCTATCTGTTGCGTCTATATGGATCGAGAAAATTGTTAAAAACGACTCACACCGAAGAACGTAGTGTTCATACAAATTCAGAAAGATGCAACATTCAACTCGGATCGTAAAAAAATCTATTTAATTCCCAAAAAATTATCCAGATATTACAAACAATAGTCATCGATTATTTTTCGACGCATTCGTAAATAGTTGATATTTCATAATATTTTGTATTTTTCATGATTTGAGAGTTACATTTTTTCCTGTTTCGAGGATTTTTGATAATGAAGACGACATTTTCATATTTTCCAGGAATGTTCGAAAATCCAGCGCCAGCGAAAATTAATCTAAAAAAACAAAATCAAAAATATTATGAAATATTAACTATATATGAATGCGTCGAAAAATAACCGATTACTATTGTTTGTAATATCTGAATGATTTGTTTGGAATTAAATTGATTTGTTTACGATCCGAGTTGAATGTTGCATCTTTCCGAATTTGTATGGGCGCTGCGTTCTTCCGTGTGAGTCGTTTCTAACAATTTTCTCCTTATAGACGCAACAGATAGAAGTAAGATTAGTAGCGATCAAAAGCGCTTTTTTATCGCATTAAGCCTATACCCCCTTTCATTTTTCGCGAACACTCCCTTTAAGTTAAATATATAAACAAAAAAAGTGGTAATCTCTGTTTGTTTGTTTCACGCCATGATCCCCTTGACCAGTTTGCCTCAAATTTTGATTGGGGAACTCGGTTTAACTTGGGAATTGTTTTAGCTTTCAGGTTGCAAATATATTGAGGTAAAGCTGCATGCAGTTCTGCGACAGCAGCTAGTCTAGAATAACTGACATTATCGGTTAAAAAAAGTTCAAAGGTTTTTGAATTTTCAAACAATATATTTACAATTTTCTTAGAATTGTATGTTTTTACTTGAAGTTTAAGTTTACTATTCAAGTTTACTTCAGCTCTTCTGTAGACAAGAATGTGTATTTTCCTCGTATATTTATATAAACCTTTCTATTAAACATCTTTTCTTATATTGCATTGCACATAAATGCGTCACACCATTTCTACATTGAAGTGTTTCCGTTTAAAGGGAGTGTTCGCGAAAAATGAAAGGGGGTATAGGCTTAATGCGATAAAAAAGCGCTTTTGATCACTACTAATCTTACTTCTATCTGTTGCGTCTATAAGGGGAACCCCCTTTCATTTTTCGCAAACACTCCCTTTAAGTTCAATCTTCTTTAATAAGAAATATCAATGAAATTCAAATTTAGAAATAGATTAGGACAATTTGCACCAAAAACTAATTGTTGTTAAACCAAGATTTCCAATTTTACCCGGCCTTAAACATGCCTTGGGGTTATAAAATGCATAGCAAAGAAACTGTCATTTTTTGGACAGAAACATCAAGAGGATGGACAAGCCCTACAGACGACTCAATTTTAAACTAATCTTGTTTGATCTTTTCTATATTCTAAACATCGTTTTTACTTGATCCATGTTTTGAATCCATTCTAAAATACATGAATACACACAAAATATATATATTTTATACAATATCTAGTTTTATCCATATTCAGCAAATTTAAATCCGAATCCTTTGCTTCATTGGATTCTATACATAACCCGGGAGTATTCAGAGGGAAGGGCAAAAGGGCGAGCCACAACAATTCTGCTCCGAGCCACATTGTCTCCTCACATTCTCATCGAGCCACCTATCATCCTTGTAGGTTTGGTTTTTAAACTACCAAATCCTTAAGATTTTAACTTTTCTTCAAAATAAAATGCTGGGTCTGAATACAATATTCAGTTTCGGAAACCATGAAAGAGTGCTAAAACTATAAAAATATTTCTTTTGTAAATTGTATGAAATCATTGAACCCTAATCCTGTTCTATTTTATATAATTGTGCTTTACTCTAATCCTGTTCTATTTTATATATTTGTTTTACCCTAATCCTGTTCTATTTTATATAATTGTTCTCTACCCTAATCCTGTTCTATTTTATATAATTGTTCTACCCTAATCCTGTTCTATTTTATATAATTGTTCTCTACCCTAACCCTGTTCTATTTTATATAATTGTTCTACCCCCTGTTCTATTTTATATAATTGTTCTACCCTAATCCTGTTCTATTTTATATAATTGTTCTCTACCCTAACCCTGTTCTATTTTATATAATTGTTCTACCCTAATCCTGTTCTATTTTATATGATTGTTCTTTACTCTAATCCTGTTCTATTTTATGTAATTGTTCTACCCTAATCCTGTTCTATTTTATGTAATTGTTCTCTACTCTAATCCTGTTCTATTTAATATAATTGTTCTCTACCCTAATCCTGTTCTATTTTATGTAATTGTTCTTTACTCTATCCTGTTCTATTTTATGTAATTGTTCTACCCTAATCCTGTTTTATTTTGTGTAAATGTTCTCTACCCTAACCATGTTGTATTTTATATAATTGTTCTACCCTAATCCTGTTCTATTTTATATAATTGTTCTACCCTAATCCTGTTCTATTTTATGTAATTTTTCTTTACTATCTTGTTGAAGTTTACCAATATCTGAGTCAGAAACTAATAAATACTGAAAATGTGACGGCGGAGAAATAAATTCTAAGTTCCTTCAAGATTTAAAAGTTTCCTGTTTTCCCCAAGTTTTCATCACTTTTACTGTTTTTATAACTAATCAAAATTTAAACTTTTAAACTTTTCACGAGATGAAGATGAAAACTGTTTTTATGAATGAAATCATCAATTAGGAAAAATAGAATAAAAATTCTTTATTAAAAGTCTCACAGAGAAAATTTTGTTCAGATCTCAGTATTAAGGTTTCTGTAAAGAAATATTCATGTCTCTCCCTTTGTTCATTTTTGAAAGTACTTACTTTTGGGCTAAAGTTTTGTTTTATAAACTTAGGAATATAATTAATTTGTCCGAAGTAAAACTCTTTTTCTCAGATTTTATATAGAAAGAATAAACTTATTTTAAATAACAAAATTCTATTTCAATTTTAAGTTCTTTAATCTAGCAAATCATCCTCTCAAGCCCGATCAACTATTTTTTTTAAACATAGATTTCTCTTTTTATTTCTAATCTTAGTTTGAGAAAAAAAAATACATAAATGGGTAAAATATATAAAGGCCACAAGCAATTTAGCCATATTGCACATTACATGAGCTAGCTGAGAAGGTCAAATATAGGCCTATGATAGGCCGGGGACTATAAAAAGTCTGGTCGCACCATCCAAGTTTAAACTGAGTTGGCATAGGTTAGGGTCGAGTCGGGTCACTAAGGCTGGTACAATGGGTCGGTCTGGTTCGAATTCAAATGGTCCCATAGTCCTACGTGATATATGTTAACTAGCTACGCTTATCTAATTTTTGGTGCGTACACGACAGTGATCTGCAGTACACGACAGTGATCTGCAGTACATGACAGTGATCTGCAGTACATGACAGTGATCTGCAGTACACGACAGTGATCTGCAGTACACGACAGTGATGTGCAGTTCACGATAGTGATAAGCAATACATGACAGTGATCTGCAGTACACGACAGTGATCTGCAGTACACGACAGTGATCTGCAGTACACGACAGTGATCTGCAGTACACGACAGTGATCTGCAGTACACGACAGTGATCTGCAGTACACGATGACCAGTCACTTAATTCAAGTCTTTAGACACACACAATCCTTCATTTATTAATGATTTTCAGTGGATGGTATTTCCGCGGAAATAAACTGAAATCTTTGAATTGAAAGAGTACGTTATGGATATCTAGTTATGTCGATCCAGCTGAACGCTATACAGTCCAAAACTAAAGTTTAAAGTTGAAACCAACTGTAATATTTAGAATAATTATCGTAATTCTCTTAGGGGAGAAGTCAGAAAAAAATCATATTTGTAGGTCGTCATAGTGGTACACAGAAAATAGTAGAATAATTGTGCCTTCTATCAATCTTTCTTTCATGTTGAAAAATCGTTCACGATCTGATAATTTGACTCTGATTTATTTCTAAAATTATCAATTAATTCTAACGTTTGAAAATTATCACTTAAAATCTAGTGGCCATTTCTGATCTAAACAAAAACGAAGACGACAATTTTCGGGAAGATTAAGATTTTTGCAGTTTACTAAATTAAAAATTTATGACATATGTAAAAAATGTTATTAAATATGTAAATGTTAACTTAAAAATGTTAATGTTGAAGTATATTTTTTATTCTGATCTGAAGGGAAATAAATCTGATTTCTTAATTCTTTATATCTTTCCAACCTGATGGGTTGCACCTATAATATGTCAAACTTAGATTACTTTATAATAACAGAATTCAAAGTTTGAAAGCACTAAGGTTTACAACATTGGGTTGCAAATAAAGGGATTAAAAAATCAGATTTTGCGACAAAGAATCGATTCCGTTAGGATCTTAATAGGTTAGAGATTTAGATAATAGATAGATAAACTTTTTTCTTCTGTTGAATTTGATGTGAAATAGGTCTAATTGTCTAACCTTTATATCTTCTATATTTGAAAATTATAATATTTAAACCATTAAACTTTCCAATCCCTCGAACAGATAAAGACGTATATAGAGCCAAATCTTTAAAGCATAAAACTTTCTTAATTTTACCAAAGTTAGATTTGAATCTGTGTAGACTCAGTTGAGAAAATCTTTGTAGAATATTGGTTGGGATTTATTACAATGAAATCAAATTCGCAGAGAGGTTTTTGACTTTTTTTTGCATAAAAATTTCAAGATAGTCATTTGATTGAGTAATTCTAGATATTTTCACAAATTTTTTTTGTGCTTTAGAATAATTTTAAAATTTTTTAGAATCTGTCCCTTTTATGCATAAAAAAATAGTTATTTTATTTCGGATAAAGAATTGAAAACATAAAGATTGTGCTTAATTCCTTACAATGCAATTGATGACATTTTTGTCATTTCCACAAAATAACAAAAGTGCATTTTGTTTCTCTCCAATGTTATATAATTAGAATGAATGTTATATAATTAGAAACTATAAACAATGTAAGTCAAGCAGTTGGCGTCCTCTAGCCTTCTTTTCCGCCAAGCTCTTCGCCACACAACAACTGTATTTTGCCTTTGATAGAGAACTGCTGTTCCTAGCTATCCGCCATTTCCGTTTTGAATTAGAAGGGCGCAAATTCCATTTCCATGGCAGATCATCTAACCCTTGTATAAGCTCTTTTTCGAGTTTCTCCGCCGTGGTCTGCCCGTCAGCAACGACAACTAGCCTTCATCTCAGAATTCACGAATGATATCCGCCATATGCCTGGAGCTGCTAATGTAGTAGCAGACACTCCTCACGTCCCCCTCAGCCATCTCCTCCTTCTCCACAGTTTCCTCTGCCTTCTGATTTCACGCAGTCTGAGGTGCCTGTTTCCTCAGTTCTTTCATCTTTTCCAGTCTCCGCCGTTGGTATTTATTTCAAAAGGTTAGCTGCTGAACAACTTTCCTGCCTTGACCAGCTCCGCCTCCAAGGATCTCCATCATTCGGCATACAATTTTCTTGAATCTATATATATATTTGGCTTGTTTGTTTGCTTTCTGTCTGTTTGTGTCCAATAAATGTAAAAACGGCTTAACCGATCGAACTATTTGTGACAACTCACAGTTTTTGGACAGTTAAAGATAAAAAAATGTTCGTCCTTTATAATTTTTGAAAATGCACCAATTTAAGCAGAAAAATACGAATTAATTTAAGATTGATTAAGAATGGTGAATTTTAGAGCTACATTTAAAAGCTAAAATTGTGAACAGGGAAAAAAGCCAAGTGCCCTATAATAAGCCTAGTATATCATAAAACACGAGAGTAAACTTTGGATATATTCTTTAAAATAGTTCCAACATCAGGGATAAAAGTTTTAACAATATTCAAATTTTCTTGTTAAAAACCATCTTAAAGTTTTTATAATAATTCTTTTTTTCTTAGGATAAGTGTACTCCTAATCTCATATACTCTATCAGTACTCAAGATCTCTAGCTCTCTAATTATTCTGTACAACATTGTAAATTTACTTTGCCATTTTAATTTTACTTTTATCCTTGTATCTTTGTACTCTTGAATTCATGTACGCATGTACTCTTATATTCCTGTACTCCTGTATTGCTGTACTCATGTACTTCTGTACCCCTGTACTCATGTACTCATGGTACTCCTGCACTCATGTACTCCTGTACTCCTGTACCACAGCAAATCAAGAAATCTAGAAATGCAAAATTGTTTTTACAAAGATTACAACATGTCTATAGTGTCTACAGAATAACTATAAAGTATACTGTATTTTTCATTTTGCACAATCATCCAAGTTGTAAAAAACAAATTCTCTAAATTCAAATTTCTAAGGTATTCTGTATTTTATTGTTTAATTTGAATAATAACGGCATTTTTCATCATTCATTCATCTTGTGCGAATTAATTTAATAGTACTTAGTTTTTCTTTCTTAAATGATTTTCTAAAATGTTAAATCACATTTCAGGTTAAAAACGAGGGAGTGACAGCAATTATCAAAAATGTCAAAAATAGGAATTTCCCAAATGCCTGGGTATCTGGGAAATTTCACAGATACCCAGGCATTTGGGAAATTTCCCAAATGCCTGGGTATCTGGGAAATTTCCCAAATGCCTGGGTATCTTGGAAATTTCTTGAATGCCTGGGTATCTGGGAAATTTCTCAAATGCCTGGGTATCTGGGAAATTTCTCAAGTACCCAGGCATTTGAGAAATTTCCAAAATCTTAAAAATATACCACCCTCAAATACCTATAGGAATTTGGGGAATTTCCCAAATGCCTGGGTATCTGGGAAATTTCTCAAGTACCCAGGCATTTGAGAAATTTCTTAAATGCCTGGGTATCTGCGAAATTTCCCAAATGCCTGGGTATCTGGGAAATTTCCCAAATGCCTGGGTATCTGGGAAATTTCTCAAATGCCTGGTTATCTTGGAAATTTCCAAATACCTTTAGATATTTGAGGGTGGTAAATTTTTAAGATTTTGGAAATTTCTCAAATGACTGGAAATTTTCAAGATACCCAGGCATTTGGGGAATTTCCCAAATGCCCGGGTATCTGGGAAATTTCTCAAATGCCTGGGTAGCTGGGAAATTTCCCAAATGCCTGGGTATCTGTGAAATTTCCCAAATACCAGGGTATCTGGGATATTTCCCAAATTCCTGGGTATCTGGGAAATTTCCCAAATATCCAGTCATTTGAGAAATTTCCAAAATCTTAAAAATATACCACCCTCAAATACCTACAGGAATTTGGGGAATTTCCCAAATGCCTGGGTATCTGGGAAATTTCCCAAATGCCTGGGTATCTGGGAAATTTCCCAAATGCCAAGGTTTTTGGGAAATTTCCTATTTAAAAAAAAATGTAAATGCTGTCGTGTCATGTTAAAAACTTATGTAATTTTGTCTTAGGGTGAAACTTTTGTTTAAGACTAAAGGCTCAGTAACATTATGCCTAGTTCCCGAATGCCTAGTTCGTGAATGCCTAGTTCACTATGCCTAGTTCATGAATACCTAGACAACATTATGCCTAGATTTCTGAATGCCTAGATAACATTATGCCTAGATTTTTGAATGCCTAGTTCTTAATGCCTAGATATCATAATGCCTAGAGAACACAATGCCTAGATTCATGAATGCCTGGATAACAGTATGCCTAGATAACATAAGAGTGCATTGAATGCTTAGACAATGTATTTCAAAGAGAAATAAAAATATTAAAGAGAGAGAAAAAAACATACAATCCGGTAACATTTTTACAAAACTCCGCAAACAACTTTCTGAAAATGTGCAACTTCAGTTAAAGATGCAAGAGAAAGATTAAAGTCTGTTGTTGATGCTTTTAACAGCATGCCAAGAGCAGATTATATTTCTACTTTGGCTCATGATAGGCAAAAATTTGACCAATAAAATATGTAATAGATAATGTAAACATATTAGTATCATTTATTTATTGCTTGACAATGTCTATAGTCATTCAATTCAGTCTAATGTTATCTAGGCATTGGGTGACTAGGCATTATGAAATCTAGGCATAATGTTTCTTGGCATTCAGAAATATAGGCATAATGTTATATAGGCATTGATGAATATAGGCATGGTGTTGTTTCGCTACTTAGCGATTTCCCTAGAGACCTAATATATGTACCGTGTGGTATTTCTCAAGACCGGATCGTAAGACTTCCTTCTCTCAACTCTCTTCATAACAAAAGGATGATAATAAGGTTCCGAAAGTTTATTTCTCTGAGTCTTCAATCTAAATAAGTTTAATAAACCCACAGAAAAAGCTTTGAGTGATAAATCATACAAATACAGCAGATAATCCACTCAGGCATTAAAAAACTGTGGCAAGGAACCAACAAACACATATATAAATATCAATCATAATATAATCAATCGATAAGCATATGTATATATATAAGAAATAATTACCACAGTGATCCTAGAATTCTGGACACGGTTACACTTGCAAAACAAATAAACATATACTAATATAAAACTGTTCACTCCCACGCGAGAAATCTTGCGCCTGCGTAGTCAGTCTGTAAACAGCTCCTAAAACTAGTTCTTTCACAATACGTTCTGTACAGATCCTCAGGGAGAACTCAGAAATACACAGGGGCATCAAGTAGACTTTATGCACGGAGCATGGCTCATGTAACAGGTGTTATCTAGGCATAATGTTATCTAGGCATTACGAACTAGGCATTCATGAATCTAGGCATAGTGAACTAGGCATTCACGAACTAGGCATTTGGGAACTAGAAATAATGTTACTGAGCCAGACAAAACCCGATATTAATAGTGTAAACTTTTAAATAAAAGAATTGGTTTAATTCAGTGGACCATCGAAGTCGGATTAACAAAAAAACTTTCATCATTGGATTGTTTTTGTAACATGTCATTTATTCTTCCTAATATGCCATTGGCCTTTCCATGTTTTCTTCTATTCAATCCTACTATTTGGTTGCTATTAAATGTCATAAATGTCTCCTTTTAATCCGTTCTACTGTTATTTGCTCCTAACCTGTCCTACCGAACCAGCTGCTTCTAATCAATCCTCCCAGCTGTTTTCATCCGTCCTACTGGTATCTGCTTCTAATCCGTCCTACCAACTGCCTTTTATCTGTACTGCCCTTATATGCTGCTAATGTGTCCTAGCAGCAGCTTTTCATCTGTCCTACTGTTATCTGCTTCCAACCTGTCCTAGTAGCTACTTTTTATTCGTCCTGCCTTTTATCCATTCTGCCCTTATCTGCTTCTAACCCGTCCTATAAGCTCTTTCAATCCGCTTTCTTTAACAAAAATCCTACCTCAAACTTCTTATAATCGATCCATTTTGACATGTACTCTTTTTAATCCATTTTATCATATTCTTCTCCCTCACCCACGTTATCATATTACATCATATCATTATTATATTCTCAATCCAGTCCTTTCTATCACATTCCTCATTAATCCATCCTGCCATATGAATCCTTCTGATTTGTCCTACCGTAAGTCTCAGCATTTCATCTTATCATGCACCAATTCAAATTTTCCTTTTCCTTGATTTTCCGTTCACCAAAAACATTAATGTCCAAATATGTCTTTTAAGAAAAAAATATGTAAAAATAATTTCTTAACTTTTCCTGTTTCTATTCGCTTCTCTTTTCCAATGGTAAAAAATCAAAATTATGTTTTTTTCCATATTAGAAAACCGTTGTTAAATTTTTTACTGTAATGATGAAAGGGTTCATCTATTACAATTACAGAGATGTAAATCCTAGGGATTTCGAGATCAATCATTTGGTCCCTTTGTTTAAGGCATGTACAAATATTTTACTCTGCAATTCTAGCTGTTACTTTAGATGCTTCCAGATGTTCTGCTACCTAAGCTGCTCCTACAATCCAAGATGCTTCTACTGCCTTCTCGACTGATTCCTTAACTACCAGAGCTGCTCCTGAAGTCTCTGCTACTTTAACTGTTCTTCCGATCTGAAATACTCTTGTGTTCTCAGCTGCTTCCTTTACTACTGGAGCTGTTCCAGGAGTCTCTGCTATGTTACCTGTTCTTACAATCTGAGATACTCCTATTGCATTCTCAGCTGCTCCTTTGTTGGACTTGCAACTGGTCTGTGAAGAGCAGTCTGTAAAGAATAGCCTCCCCTGCATCAAGACCTCTTGTTTCTCAACTGCTTCTACAACAGATCTGTGACAAGCTGTCTGTAAAGATGAGCGTCTCCTGTCTCAGCTGCTTCCTTTAATGGAATCACAACAGGTTTGTGAAGAGCTGTTTTACAATGAGCGGTGTCTCCATACTGAGGATCCTCTGGTTCTGCTGCTACGAACACTATCAGCTCCAAGTCTCAAGTAGCTCTGTTCATAGAATCAGCTGGATAATATATCTTGGTCTATAGTTGAACTGGCATGTCTGTAGTTGGACTTGTTTGCCCTGGATATCCTAGCTCTCCTATATGTCCTGGAAGTCCTAGCTCTCCTGTGTGTCCTAGAAGTCTTAGTTCTTCTGCAGCTATTTCTACAACAGATATGTTAAGAGCTGTCTGTAAAGGGCAGCGTCTCCAATATCAGGTTTAGCTTCTGCTCCTAGAGTCCTAGGTCTGACTGGATATTCAAGCTTCTCCAGATATGTGAAGAGCTGTCTGTCAAGAGTAGCGTCTCCAATATAAGATTCAGCTTCTGCTCCTGGAGTCATAGACCTGACTAGATCTTCTAGCTGCTCCAGGTATGTGAAGAGCTGTCTGTCAAGAACAGCATCTCCAATATCAAGATTATCTTGTTCTCCAGCTGCTTCTATAACGGATAAATGAAGAGCTGTCTGTCAAGAGCATGGCGTCTCTAATATCAGGTATAGCTTCCGCTCCTGAGCCCGTGATTAAAAAATTTTGGTCTAATATTCCATTTGGTGGATTTTCATGGAAGGAATTGGCGCATTCCAGGTTTTGATGAGAATAAGACTCAACAATAAGCCTTATTCTCCACTAAAACCAACCAAGGTCGGTTTTATTTTCTTTGGGCCTAACTCCTTAATGGAGCCAAAAATCTTACAGCTTTCAATTACATGACACAAGCTGTCGTTAGAGTTAGGTCAAAGATCGGGTCTTAAAGTTGGGTTTAAGAAATTTTGGCTTGAGCCAAAGTTTTTAAATCGCCGGCTCTGACTGGATCTTCTAGCCGCTCCAGGTATCTTGGATCTCCTAGATCTCCTCTGTATCTCATGGATTTCCTAGTTCTCCTCTGTATTCTTATTGGTAGTTTAGATGGGCTGGTACAAGAGCAATTGGTCCAGTTCCACAAACTGAAGGATGCATAATGTTGTAGTAGCTTCATTCTGAGTCAGGATCTTTGATTTCTTCCAGTCCAAGGAAATTAGAGGCTTTGATGGGGTGGGTCCATAGGCTGGTAGTGGGAAGGCTGGATGGGTTTGCTTGACAATTAAACAGGCAGTTTGTATCATGAGGTGAGGTTTGACATTTGGGACATTTATTTTCAATTTCATCATCTAATTGGTTAAGGTAAGAGTTAAGTAGTCTTTAGCAGCCGCTCCTGAGCCGGGAGAGTCTTGATCTGGTGATTCTTGTGAGTTTAATTTCATCGGGATTGATAGAAGGAGGGGGGTTATACTTTTGGCCTATAACATGATTTGTAATGTATTGTTAAATATTCTTCTTGACTGCTTCTGCGTGTATATATTTGAGGACTCTTTTATATTCTTGTTTGGTTGGTTCCTGTTCTATGAATCTGTGAGTAACTTCGTCTGTGTAAATGTTCATAGATTTTTGTAATTTCATTTGATGAGGGGATTGAGGTCTGAGTAGGTGATTATTGCCAGGTTGATCAGGTAGGGGGGTTGATGCAAAGTATTGTTCAGAGATCATTTTGCTATGTTTTTAACTTTAATAATTTATTTTTGGATAATGGTTGTGGGCACAAGCTTACGCATTCAAATAAAAACGAAATATCAATAAATCTATTTCTAGTTTGTTATCAAAGTCTTTCTATTATTTTGTTCTGCTCAAGATCAGTTAAAAGTCATACACCCCAACGTTTTGTGTTGCGCCATTGTCTTAAAAAACTTGACCATGGGTAACCCTATAAACCATAGTGAACACTTATTATGCGGGCTGATCTTGCTGCCTATTTTTCCTTAGGCTTAACTATTTGGTTTGCCAATGACTGTAGAAAGCTGGATTTTCAAACATAATTGAGTTATGTTCTTTTGTCCTTTTCTCAGTCAGTCATAAAAAGCAAAAAGAAAGAAATAAGGAATTTTTCCTTTTCAGAATTGATTTTGTGTCTTTTGTTTTTCTCTTCCATCTATCCTTTCCTTTTTATTTGTTCTCTGTGTTCACTGGCTCCGTAAAAATTCTCTCTCAAATTCTCCTACTTAACTTTTCCTTACTTACTAGTGCTATCCTTTCTGCACTTTAATTGGATCAGCCTGTGCAAATGTCATGTTCATCATTGCCCATAATTTGTCTATTGCTTGACAAAAACGCAACCCTCCGGCCAGAATATATTCCCCCCACCTTCTTGTAAAATAAAATAAGAAATTTTGAATTGTGTAAATGGAAGACAAGACATCATTAACTGTTAAGAATTAGTTTTAATTATTATTTAAATAACTCTCATATGTTTTAAATCTATATACATCAAACACAATAGATTGCAACAAGTATGATGCAAAACTGATAAATGGTTTAGAATTAGAATGGTTTACCGTTTAAGTTTTTTTTGCTTCATGTAATTGTATTTATAAAAAAATAAATAATAAAAAAATAGAGGTGAAGCAGGAAATAATCATTTTGCTTTGTAATTCAAGAGGTAGCACCTTGGTTTCAAGTACCAGCTTAACCAGCGTTTTACAAAGGAGGGTGGGAAGGGTACAGTAGACTTGTTGAGGTCATTAAGGAGTTTATCATGAGATACCATGTCCAAGGCTTGAGAGGGCAATTTGAAGAATAACAGTTCTATCAGCAGGTTTTTTCTGGTTTAAGCCTCTGGTGATGTCCTGATTAAGGTCATTGAGAGAAGATACAGTAGAGTCCATGTTGGAAGTTCGGAATATAGGTAGGTGTTCTGTGAGTTCAGGTAGGATTTATCTTTCTAAGATTTTTGCTGCAGTGGATAGGAGTGAAACAGGTCTACAGGGTTTGGACTCAGTAGGATCTTTTCCTGGTTTAAGGAGAGGGATAATGATAGAATTTGAGGGATTATACTGTCTTGTAGTGAGAGCTTGAAAATATTAGTTAGGTACTCAAGTCCTAGTGGGCCAAGGTGTTTGAGAAGAAGATTGGATATTCCGTCAGGTCCTATTGCTTTAGAAGACTTTGCTTGTTTTATTGCTTCACCTGTATCAGATGCGGTGAGTATTGTAGCTCCAGATGTAGATGTAGGTCTCCCAAGGCCTTACTTGGATAAACAGAGCTTTAGCTCTAACAACTATCCTGCATAAGCTTCCTTGGTGCACTAATCCTATTCTCCAGGTTCTCTACTCCGCTCAGATTCAGAGAGAGGGGTGAAGGGTTTTTAGTATCTGATCATACTCTAAATATTACATCAACACTATGCTTTAAGTATTACATTACTTCGTCCATAAATAAATTTCTATGATCTTTAATTCTTGAAAATGCTGTGTTTTTCCCTTTAAGAATAGTAAATAAACCAAATGTAATTCAGGTCATTTTTATCATAAAAAGAATAAATGTTTTTTTTCTTTTCAGTTGTTTATGTTTGTATAGTGAGGTAAGTGTACGGAAGTAAACATTAATGTTTATATTCATCTACTGAACCACTCAACGAGAATATATCCAGAGGACCTAGAAGAAAAAATGCAGATTCATATACTTTTGAGATAAAATTTAAAAACATAGAATGCACAACGACAAGCTTTTGAATACGGGACTTGTCAGTTTTTAGCTCAAGCTATGAAAACTTTTTAGTATTATATAATTTAAATATCTCATAGTGTTAATTTTATTTTTCTGAAAGGACTAGACTAAGCAACTTTTTAGTATTATATATTTTGAATATCTCATTGTGTTAATTTTTTTTTCTGAAAGGACTAGACTAAGCAACTTTTTTGTTGTCCATCTTGGATTTAAGATTAAACGATTAACTTTAAGTTGTTGATTTTTTGGGTAATTTTATTTAAGCATATATATATATATATATATAAACATATTTTCTCTATTTTTCTGTTCAAGAGTAAAGTAAAATCTTTGACAAGTTTGATAAAAGATAAAAGAAATCACTGTCGAGAGTAAAAACAATTTATTGTTAATTTATTTACTGTAGCTTTCACAGTTTTTCAATTAAAATTTTTTCCTAGGGTAAAAAATTGAAAATTTTATTTCTGAAGGATTGAGCCAAATAGTTTAAAACTATTTAATTACAAGAGTTTGTCACAAACTTTATACATTTATTTACACATTTCAAAAAAGATAATATTGAATATATACAAAATTGAAAAAAAAAAACACTTTCATGGTATGAATTTACAATTTTTAAAACAACTATGTACGGCTGGACAAACTCCTTATCAATCCTTAAAACGAAATTATTCACTTTGTGCCATACAAATCCTTTATTTGCATCCCCACCCCTAAAAAAAAGTTCACGGAAAACCTGAACAATCATCTTAAACGCTAATCATCTAAGCACTAAGTATTCTCCCTTGATGGTGCAAACCTTTTAGATATTTAAGTCTGGGAGATTAATTGAAAAATTTAATAAAGCAAGGTGGGTATCAAAAATTGTTAAACCCTAGTGGCGCGTTGCTTCTACAGTTCCTGGTAGGAAAGAACCCTTAAGCTGAATGAACATAGTTCTGAATATTTCTTTTCATAATATATTCTTAACTTATCTCTGAGAATATCTCTGGTTCAATGTTGAAAACTCCATATTTCAGAATATCTGTCAACTTGGTCATTTCTCATCTCAATAAATTCAGGATTCTGCCGACGTCCTTGTAAATATACATAAAATAGCGTCATTCTGTATATACAGAATATAGCTTCCTTAAATATAAACCGAATATAGCGTCCTTGTAAATATATACTCAATATCGCGTCACTCAAAATATATAGAATATAGCGTCCTTGTAAATATACAGAATATAGCTTCCGTAAATATATACCGAATATAGCGTCCTTGTAAATATACAAAAATACGTGTCCTTGTAAATATACATAAAATAGCGTCCTTGTAAATATACAGAATATAGCTTCCTTAAATATAAACCGAATATAGCGTCCTTGTAAATATATACTCAATATCGCGTCACTCAAAATATCTAGAATATAGCGTCCTTGTAAATATACAAAAATACGTGTCCTTGTAAATATACATAATATTGCGTCCTTTAATATGAACAGAATATAGCGTCCTTGTAAATATACAGAATATTGCGTCCTTCAATATAAACAGAATATAACGTCTTTTAAATATACAGAATATTGCGTCCCTGTAAATATACAGAATATAGCGTCCCTATAAATATACAGAATATGGAGTTCTTGTAAATATACAGAATATAGTGTCCCTATTAATATACAGAATATGGATTTCTTGTAAACATACAGAATATAGTGTCCTTGGAAATATGCAGAATAAAGCGTCCTTGTAAATATACAGAATATTGCGTCCTTCAATATAAACAGAATATAACGTCTTTGTAAATATACAGAATATTGCGTCCTTGTAAATATACAGAATATAGCGATCCTTGTAAATATACAGAATATATGCGTCCCTGTAAATATACAGAATATAGCGTCCCTATAAATATACAGAATATGGAGTTCTTGTAAATATACAGAAAATAGTGTCCCTATTAATATACAGAATATGGAGTTCTTGTAAACATACAGAATATAGTGTCCTTGGAAATATGCAGAATAAAGAGTCCTTGTAAATATAAAGAATACAGAGTACATGTAATTACAGAATAGAGTGTCCTTGTAACCATACAGAATATAGCGTGCTTGAAAATATACAGAATATTACGTATGAGAGCCTTGCTTTTTTGTAAAAGCATTTTAAGGCAATCATAATATTTCCTTAATTTAATATATATTAGACAGTAATCTCTGTTTGTCTGTTTATATGTCTGATCATAACTCAGGAATTTTAATTTGGTATTCGGTAGATCCCGAGGAAAAGCTCTCAGATTTATTTAAAACTTCTAAGTTGAGTACGGTTGATTTTTATAGCAAATATTTGGTTCCAGGCATATCTGGGTTCCAGAGTAGTATTATTACATATGAAAGAAAAATGAATCAAGGCAATCACTCGTATTATTAATATTCAACGAGTCGGTTTTTCTTACAGTTTATTATTTACAAAGATATAAAAACTAAAAGGATGATACTATACTAATAGGATATTATGAATTGAAGCAGTTTCAGAGTGATGGGGAATCTTCAAGGGAACCTCTAGTAAAGGGAGCTGGTCTTTTTCCCCAGATTTCGCTCCACCCTGGGCTAGCATTTAACCCTAGTACCCCGTGAGCTGGCCGGCTAGCCCACCAGCCCCCGGGTTTCTGGAATAACGGAACTTGGCGCTTGGCTTCGGTTTCTCCGCGTGGCTTGGGTTATTTATAGAATTCAAACACAAACAGGAATAAATCCGTTAGATTTAAGGAGGGATGGAAAAAGGGGTGGGGGGAGAAACTGGAAATGATGGAAGGAGGGAAAAAATACCATTTATGATCGCAGGAAAGATCAACACATCACTTTCCTGCTACAGTATATTACAGAAAAAATGAAGCCTTGTTGCATATTCACGAATGATGATAAACTTGTTTAGAAAAACTAATTGAATAACAAACTTTACGGATGTCATCTTATGTGTTGTACAATGAGGACATGTACACTTACATGTACAAAATATAATAATATGATGTGTTGATAATTCTTAATTTGATTTTCGTACTTGTTAGAAACGGGCCATAAACCTGTTTTGGAATTTATGTACCCTACAGTTATTAAATTCAAGTCTTTCATCACAATAAAACAAAATAACCACCCCCCCCCACCATAAATATGAAAATGACATATATGCTAAAATGAACGTACTTCCAATAATTTGGTGTTAAACCTCAGTTCATAGTTCTGAATTCAAATGGGATCACACACAGTACAGACACGGAAATAGATGTGTAAACGGACAGATAGATTATATAGATGAACAGACAGATAGATTATATAGATGAACAGACAGATATAGATTATATATATGAACAGACAGATATAGATTATATAGATGAACAGACAGATATAGATTATATAGATGAAAAGACAGATATAGATTATATAGGGATGAACAGACAGAACGATTGTATAGATGAACAGACAGATATAGATTATATAGATGAATAGATAGATAGATTATATAGAACGCATAGATAGACAGAGTATAGATGAACAAACAGATACAAAATATAGATACACACTCAGATAGAGTATACAGATGAATAGATAAACAGAAAGAAGAATAGATTATAGATTATTAAACAGACAGATAAAACAGACAAATTAACAGAGAGATAAAATAGAAAAATTAACAGACTAGACAAGTTAACAGACAGATAAAATAGACAAATTAACAGACAGATAAAATAGATAAATTAACAGACAGATAAAATAGACAAATTAACAGACAGATAAAATAGACAAATTAACAGACAGATAAAATAGATGGATAAACAGATAGATGAACACTCAGATATATAATAGATACATGATAGGATCTACGTATCGACGATATGTACAAGAAAGAAAAAGAAAATTGTAACACACATTTCTTTATTAAAAATGAAGCTGTTTAGTATTTATGTATTCTAAAAAAACTGAAATGTTTGAACAATAATTCTAAAAGACATTTATTCATTATACACATATTAGTTATAATCTTCTTGTTGTAACAAAAATATTGAAGTACAAAAATTAAATGTATTGTAAAATTAAATATTGAATAATATTGATTTCAAATTGATTGTAACGAACACGTTTTTATCAATCACAAAATTACAATTCTTGATAATAAAGGACAAATAATTAACACACAGTGATAATAAGAATAAAAGTGTTGTTTCCCTAATAAAAAAGGTATGTATATAAAGCAGTGTATAAGAAAAAATTAACAATTTTTAACCTTCATGGATAACAATCTTGTTCTTTACAATATTCTACACTGTGTTGTGTCTATTGTTGATTTTATAACCGAGTGTTGTTTACAAACACTGATCCTACGTCAACAGCCCCTGAAAAAAATATCGTTTAATTGACAAGTGTTCTACAATTGTATTTGGAACAACGACGACATATTATATTTGTATTATGATAATTACCGACAAGAGCAATCACTTCTATTTCTACACATCCATTCTTAGGTAGGGCACCAACCTAGGATATAGAAATACTGTATTTTGCCAGTTTTCATATCATTAATCTTTTTAAAAAGGTTGAGGATCAAATCAAGGGTTGACCATAGATCAAAATATGGATTGTACCAAGGATAAGTCTTGGATCAAATCGTGGATTAAACCATGGATTAAATCCTGCATTAAACCAAGGTTAGAATCATAAATCAAAATATGGATTAAGTCAATGTAAGAACAGTGGATTAACCATGGATTGAACCATAGATTAATCTACAGATTAAACAATGGATAAAGCTACAGATTAAGCAATGGATTAAACAATGAATTGAATCAAGGATAACCCCTGGATTAATCCAAGGATTAAACCAAGGATTGAAACAAGGATTAAATCATAGATCAAGCCAAGGATTAAACCAAGGATTAAGCTGACCTGAAATGCAGCTCTGGCTGGTTGTCTCTCGATGAAATAGTCGCTGTAAATTCTAATCCAGATATTCAACACATACATATCACAAACAAATGTATTCCAGGAACTTAATATTCCTTGCATATGTTTTAAATCCATGCTTCCTTCAACGTCTCTTGTTTACTGCCTCCCCTCACCCCCTCCTTATCTTAACTATAAATATCCTTGAACAACAACTTAAGCAATGTTTTCAAGAAAATTGTATTTTCTCGTCAGAATCTGTATTTTATCAAGAAAATTGCTTACTTCATGGTGACACATAATTGGACATGTTCAGAGCAATAGTATCTAAACATGGTCAGAATAAGGAAGTAAACAAAACAAAAACAAAAATATGAACAATATATTGCTTTTAAATTTATGTCATTTGAATTTACTTTTGTCTGAAAGAGATAAATGGTAAAAAACTGCGAACTAATGGACCTCACATGACCCAGTAAATGTTGCCCCCATAAAAAATATAACTTCTAAAGATTTTGGAAATCCCCCAATGAGAACAAAAAAAAATCTGCGAACCCTAAAGTCTCTAGGTGTTTAAAAATGTACAGGGGGGAAGTATTTGGAGGAATAAGAAACAGTAAAAAGAAAGCTGCGCTTTTCACTAGATAGTGGGACGGGAAGAACCCTCAAAGCTGCCAGCTATTTATGAATTAAAAGATAATCAATAGAATTTAAATCTTAAGCTTTCTTAACAATGCAAAAAAAGTTCATCCCCTTTCCTGCTGTGTGCTGCATTGAGAATATGTCCAATGTTGTCCAAAGCCTGAAATATTCAAAGAAATTGACATTGTCTATAAGTAAGCTTTTTTATCAAATAAAACAAAAATTCTAAATCGTTTGTTTCCGTATATTAAGAAGTTTTCCTGTGGAGGGAAGGAAAGAAGTGGAGGAGTAGTGAGATTAAATGGGGAAAATTGACAGAAAGAGATGGGATGGAATATGAGGGGGGGGGGTGCATTGAAAGAATTTATTGCAATGTTGGTAAACTTCTCCACTCAACCCAGTCGTAAAGAGGAAGTGGTATTCCAAATATAAAACTATATTATGCTCTATCTAATCTCTATCTTATATGATATATACAATTCAACAATTTAGAATTGAAAAACATATCTTATACAATATATACAATTCAACAATTTATAATTGAAAAACATATCTTATACAATATATACAATTCAACAATTTAGAATTGAAAAACATATCTAATATGATATATACAATTCAACAATTTAGAATTGAAAAACATATCTTATACAATATATCCAATTCAACAATTTAGAATTGAAAAACATATCTTATACAATATATACAATTCAACAATTTAGAATTGAAAAACATATCTAATACAATATATACAATTCACCAATTTAGAATTGAAAAACATATCTTATACAATATATACAATTCAACAATTTAGAATTGAAAATATATCTTTTACAATATATACAATTCAACAATTTAGAATTGAAAAACATATCTTACACAATATATACAATTCAACAATTTATAATTGAAAAACATATCTATACAATTCAACAATTTAAAATTGAAAAAGATATCTTATACAATATGTAAAATTCAACAATTTAGAATTGAAAAACATATCTTATACAATATATACAATTCAACAATTTAGAATTAAAAAAAATATCTTATACAATATATACAATTCGACAATTTAGAATTGAAAACATATCTTTTACAATATATACAATTCAACAATTTAGAATTGAAAACATATCTTTATAATATATACAATTCAATAATTTAGAATTGAAAAACATATCTTATACAATATATACAATTCATAATTGATAAAAATTGAAGTAAAGAAAACAGAATTGAACATGAACACAATAAAAAACTTTTAAGAAAAGATTAAGGATTCAAAAGTAGCATGTGGGAAACAAAATAAAACCAATTTAAGAATCAAAAACTAAAAAAAGGAAGAAAATAAAATCCGGAAAAATCCAGAATTCAAAGTAAAGATTAAAAATGAAGAAAACCACCTGTTTAGTTTCTGCTTCAATCCCTCCAGGAACAATATTTAGAGATCTATCTAAGCCCAGTTGTCCAGATACATACAGAGTTCTGTTTACTAGGATACCCTGTACAATGTACAATGTACATATATGTATATAGCTTTCTAAGATAAAACCAGTTTTTCTAGATGTTTTTTTCAAACGATATTTTATTTTGAATTAATCTAATTTGTAGAGTTTTCAATTAAAATTATATTCTTTTAAACAAAGCATCAAATATATATATATATGTTTTCCAAATCTAAATATATGGATAATATGCAAAATTGACTCGTATCCTTAATTCTAATTATTCAAGTAAAAAACAGGTTTCATTAATCTTAAGATTGGTCTAAGAACATAAACACAAGTTCACAACTATAAGAGTTATAAAAACTGTCTTTTTCCAACCTGGTTATATGGCCCGATAGCCTGAGGAGCTGCGTTTGTATTTACAACTTTCCTGCATAGATCGTTAGAGATGGTTGGCGGGGCCATATATCCGGTCATTCTAAACATATATCCGGTCATTCTAAATATATATCCGGTCATTCTAAATACATATCCGGTCATTCTAAATATATATCCGGTCATTCTAAATACATATCCGGTCATTCTAAATATATATCCGGTCATTCTAAACATATATCCGGTCATTCTAAATATATATCCAGTCAATCTAAATATATATTTGGTGATTCTAAATAAATATCCGGTCATTCTAAACATATATCCGGTCATTCTAAATATATATCCAGTCAATCCAAATATATATCCGGCCATTCTAAATATATATCCGGCCATTCTAAATATATATTTGGTGATTCTAAATATATGTCCATTCATTCTAAATATATATCCGGTCATTCTAAACATATATCCGGTTATTCTAAATATATATCCAGTCAATCTAAATATATATTTGGTGATTCTAAATATACATCCGGTCATTCTAAATATATATCCAGTCAATCTAAATATATATTTGGTGATTCTAAATAAATGTTCGGTCATTCTAAACATATATCCGGTCATTCTAAATATATATCCAGTCAATCTAAATATATATTTGGTGATTCTAAATATATGTCCGTTCATTCTAAATATATATCCAGTGATTCAAATTATATACCGAGGTCATTTTAAATGTATTAAGAAATATTAAGAATTTGAACAACTTTAATATTAAGAAATACATTTATTTATCTGGCCAAATGAAGAAAAAAAGGAAAAAAACTGTTGGTGTTAAAGTCAATCGATTAAAAAACATTCCCAAGTTAAAAAGATCTTTTTTCACTAAACACTGTAGAATAATGAGCAAAAAAATTGATTTTTAGAACTTTTATTAGATCTAGCAGAATTAAAAGTTTAAGATATCAAAGGTCGCAAATAAGGTTTCTGAAAATATAAAATATAAAGCAGTTAAAAATTGAGAGTTTAGGCAAGTGTTCAATTTCTTTGATTTTACCTTGATTCTACACTATTCTACACTACATGTGCGTTTAACATATATATCTACTCTATTCTACACTACATATGCGTTTAACAATGAAAATACGCAACAATGTCTTGTGTAAATAAAATTCAAATGACTAAATCTTTCTAAAAGAAATGTTGCGACGGACTTTTTAATTTATAACTGTTATTAAGCTGGTTATTGCTGTATATGATTACAATAAAATATGAATTTTGTACTTTTATATAATATAATCGTCTTCGTTATAAATATTTGATAAAAAGTAGAAAATCCCAAGAACCTGGTTTAAAAGTCTTATGATTACCCGGTATCCCCCCCCCCCCTGCCTAGCACTAATTTGGTGTTTGACTATACCTTCAATATAAGAACTTGAATATATGTTATCACGAATAGGGTTTCCAGACTAATGAATCCACCCTTCCCCTTCTCTCACCCACTTACTGTCACAACACAAATATTTAATTAGAATTCAAAAATCAAAGAAAAATTGATTGGCTCTGATGAATGTCCAACCAGATTAGTTTGACAGTTCAATGTTGATGAGCTCGATTTTTTGATTAATTTTAATGAATAGTTTATGATTTATAATTTTTGTTATTTATTAACTTGAGTGAATGATTGAAAAATAGCTCAAATCAATTATCACCAAATGTTAATGATATTGAGCTCTATAAACTAACAATAGACAGTAAAAGAGTTTCAGCTCAAAATTGAATAATTCTGAGCTCCAATACATGTTTTATTAGTTTATATCTGATTTCGTTAAATGTTGATGAGATTAAGCTCCAAATTAACAATGCAATATTGATAACTAACAAACTATGATTTATTTTCTAATCCCATTATCTTTGCAACCCAAAGATACCTTAGCTATTTCAAACTATGTATTCTGTTAGATCAAATAATCTAAGTTTTAAATATCAAGGATGTAAAAATACAGAAACGAGAAAGTTGTGGCAAAAACTTAATTCCTTAGAAAACATGGCTGGACTATGTCCAAAGTATAATTTCTTTTCTCCATGGTTCTTAACTAAACCTGATTTGTAGATAATAATCAGATCTATCGGACAATAACAACATTGGGTCAAAAAATACAATTTGTGCATTTTCAATAATTTTATTTGTTTTTATTATAGCTCATCGAGTTGTAAAAACAGTGTTAAAAACTAAAAGGTTTAAATAATTGTTGATAAAATTATTTTATGTCTGCCTAAATATACACCTAGAAATTTGGTTCTTCGAGAACAACAGAAACAAGATATTGTGCAAAAATATGAAGAAAACAATACTACGGACTAAACCTGTATTAGATCGCGAGGAGGCCTGGGCACTGAAAAACCTGTTTATGTCACGTGTGTATATGAAATGGGGGCCTGAAACCCGGTTTTGATATTTACAATCTATCTAGATATACTTAATATTTGACCTTCGAGTTTACCCTACTAGACTGCACAAGTACATCTTTTGTATGTCTGACATGTACATTTTAGATCTAGAACAAGCTTGATTCTTATACCTTTAGTTGAAACAAGTAATTGGTTATAGTACACTACATACTAAATACTATTTGAAACATTTTTGGGTAAAATAAAAAGAGACAGGGGCGGATACAGGGGGGTGGCGCCGGCGGGGGGACATTCGCCACCCCCTGACAGATTCAGGGATTTCGAGGCAAAAAATGTTCCCAATTTTATAAATCGAATGTGTTTTTCAATTTCAAGCTTTTTTTATAATTTAATGGAAATCTTGACTATCTTTTCTTCAGTTTAATTTAAAAATCAACGACAACAAGTAAATGTTATTGTTAACGATAAATTTAGAATTAGAAATTTGTAAGAAACTAGACTTAAGTTATAATATTGTTCATTTCTAGTAATGTTCCTTAATCAATACTCATTTATCAAAATTGTAATATTCGTCCTAATTTTGATGCATTTAAGTATAACTAGTAATTTCTTTTTGTTTTTAAATTGCTAATGTTCCTATTATTGTTCCTGTTCCTAATACTGTTTCCGACCCAACTTAAATCCCTGTCCTAATCCATTATTTTTGTTCCTAATTCCTGAACAATCTTTTTATTGTTCCTAAATTCCTGTCCTAATCCTTTATTTTTTTTCCTAATTCCTGAACAATCTTTTTATTGTTCCTAAATTCCTGTTCTAATCCTTTATTTTTGTTCCTAATTCCTGAACAATCTTTTAATTGTTCTTAAATTCCTGTTCTAATCCGTTAATTTTGTTCCTTAAAGTTAAAAATCTAGTTTCTTAGTCTTTAGTCATTAATTTTGACTCTTTTTGAGTCTTTTAGGTCAAAAAAAAATTTCGCCTGCGGCACGATTTTTGGTTCCTAATTATTAGTTTATTTGTTCCTAAAAAATCTTGCCCCCCCTCACTTAAATCCTGTATCCGCCCCTGAAAAGAGACAAGAAAAATTTTATTTCAATGATGTATTTTATTCAAAATTAAAATTTTTAATATATTTGTCGTTTCATGACATTTAGATGTTTTCAAAATAAGGTGATGATACTTTAGTTGTTCAATTTTAATAATGCTTTCAGATTGTAAGAATTCAAAAGTACAAAGTTTACGGGTTTTACCATTAAATATTATTTATGGTTTTTTATCCTTAAATAAAATGAAGTATTTTGTAATTTTGAGTGAACATTAGCCGTTCTGACTTGTTCGGAGTTAACTGTTAAGACTTTTAGAGCTTTGGCCCTTAAACATTTTAACGTTTTGAATTTAATTGTTTTGAATTTAGGTGTATGTTTTTACGTGTTTTGTTCCCACTCCCTTTATAGGCTATAAAGCACCAGCAGCTGTTAGAAAGGAATATAAAAAATTTGGCGCTTTGCAGCATTCTTCAAGATCGTGGCAAAAATTTCTTGAGAGCTCTTTGAATTTTAGTTTTAACGAAATTCATGTCGAATATTAATTTAATCTATAAATTAAACCCTAAATAACCCATACATCGAAAGAATTCATCAAATGTCGTATTCTTCACTTTCTGATAATGGAATGTTGAAGATATTTAGTTCCCGCATATTCAGGGCTATAACCTGAGATTTACGTAAAATAGTATAAAACCCATTATAAAATTTTCAAGACGACATTTGATAAATTCTTTCGATGTATGGCTTACTTAGGGTTTAACTTTAGCATTGTACAATGTACATTCTAGCTCATCATTAGAAAAGTTTAAATGACTAGATTTTATGCAACCAATATTATACTGCAACTTACTATATTTCGTTATCCTAAAGATTTTTCAAGATTTACTGATTTTTGTGTACAAGCTAAAAATTTTCAACATTTTCTCTTCTTTTTGGCATATTTTTATGCCGAGAGTTAATAAAACATCTGGGATTTGTGTTTTTGCCCATTGGAAAAGGGGGGCTTACTGAAGTTTCAGCTAAGTTTGGCTATTGTGCCCTCTTTTTTTTGAGGAAAATAGTGAAGCAACAAGCACTTTTCTTGGGGGAAAGCGAGCTCGGTATTAGAAATACCTATAGATTAAAAAGTTTTTTTTCTCCTATAGACAACTTTTTAAGGGTCGAACAGCAGAGTGAAATAACGGTATAAGCGCCACAATGTTTTTTACGGTTCATGTTTATAACAAGGGCGTATACAAGGGGGGGGGCAGTGCCCTCCTTAGACCTATAAAGGGGGGCGTAGCTCTCTAGAACTCAGAGCTTTCACACTTTTCAAATATTAAACTCAAGATTGAAGAAAATTAAAAAAATTTCGCCCCCCCCCCCTAAAATTAATTCTGTATACGCCCTTCCTTGATGTTTAATGCTGAAAACTATTCAAATGTAGTTAACAAAAAATAGCTAAAATAGACATAGAAAAATCAAAAAAACAAATCCAAAAAATTTTTTTTTTCGGAATTGATTGAAAAATGTGTATTCGTTTCTATTTCACAACTTCATAAAAATATAGCTATAAGTAATTAAATAATAGATATAAAAAAATCTGCAAATCTGCACCAAACCTTGCAGTAAAAATCAACAAAAAAGTACTAATTGTTTACTATCCGGGTTTTTTTTAACTCACCCTGTACATTTATTAGCAATTATAGACTGTCCTTGATTTAAGACTCCAATTAGTGTCTAATTGTGCAGATATTTTTGGGAGAGAAATTTCCTTTAAAATTATGGTTTAACTTTATAAAGGTCAAATTTCCTTTAAAATTATGGTTTAACTTTATAAAGGTAAAATTTCTTTAGTTTGTATTATTTCTATATATACTCATCATTTTATGGTCCACGAGGATTATATGTAAATATTTACTGAACAATTTTTCATTTTTTTCTTCAAATTAATTTGAATTAATACTAAAAAGAATTTCTCATGTATATTTTGCACTTAATGTAATGAAGATCCGGACCCAGGGAGCCATAAACCCGAATCCAGATATAGCAAAAAACCAAATATTTGACATTAAAAGGCAAGTTATTTCATCTTTTTATGAAACTATAATGTGTACTTTGTCATTCTTCCTCACTTCATCGTGAATTTCATAATGAACGTGCTATATAAAGTAATCATCATGCTATAAAGTTAAATTAGTTGTACATTATAGCACGTGTGCTATAAAGTTTTGATTGGTTCCCGGATTTTTTCCAAAAAATTTAGGATATTTTCAAAATATGTTTTTTTTCGATGAAATGAAAATAATATTGAAATCTACTTTATATTTTGACTTTTGCTTTCTTTCTATTCTATGGCTATTTCTAGAAGAAATAGCCATTGAAAGAGGACACAAACGTTTCATAAAATTACCTATAACACTATTATTTTGGCACTACGTGCTTATAAAGTTTTTGGATTTAAATTTTCTCTATATCTCGATAAAGAGAAAATTTCTCCAAAAACTTTATAAAACTGCGAACCAAATAACAGTGTCAAAATAGTTATTTTAATATTTTAAACAAAAGTTCAGAATTTATAACGCTAAAAGGAGTTTATGGAGCTCTACGCAAACATACTTAATTTCTGGAAAGAAAAAAATATTTTTAGTGGTAAAAAAATGCTTATCAAAGGCAAGTTATTGTCATCCATTTAAATTCTTTTTTTCAAAATATTCAGGATTCAAAATCCTAAAAATTATTTTGATATTCCGCGCTAACTTAACCCTTAAACATGTAGGAAATTTTTTTTTGATCGAACCATGGCATGTTTTTATCCTTTCTATTTACTTCATATTTCGTACAAAAAATTCAGCAAAGTAAACCCTTTGATTGTTTTTGCTGCTAGCTGCGCAAACATATCTAATGAGGGGGGGGGGAGTGCAGAAGTCCTCAATGAGTAATCACCGCTACCCAACGTGTTTTGCGGCATGCGCGCTCCTCAATTGGTAATCTCCACCACCTCAATTTGTAATCAGGAAAAAACTGTATCATTAAATTGTTTATTTCTTAGAAATAAGACCATATTGACCATATTTGAAAACAAATTGAAAATTTAGTTTGAGTCAATACAGATGCCATGTCGAGCACTCCTGTATGCCGAGTCCATTAGAGCCTCATCCAATCAGGGTTCAGTCATGTGTTTGATGTATATTCTGAACCAATAGAAATAGTTTGGCGGTAACATCTATCTTACTATCTATCTCATTATCCAATCAGAGTTATGAATCCTTCTATGGGTGCTATCTGCAGTAAATGGAAATATTTACTTTTACTGAAACTACGGTGTGAGGTGGTGGAGATTACAAATTGAGGAGCGCCCATGCCCCAAAACATGTTTGGGTGGTGGTGATTACTCATTAAGGACTTCTGCAATCCCCACATATCTAATTTCTGGGGGGGGGGGGATTATTTTTGAGATAAAGGAATTTTTTTTTGCCACAAATTTAAACTTTCTAATCTCTTTACTTTGAAACCAGATGGTGTAAACGCAGGCGCATAGTGGAGGTTTAGCCAAGGTGGGAGCGCATTTTAGCGCGTGCAAGAATGGCAAAAAAAATTTGGTGCGCCTACACCCTAAAAAACCGGTATTAAGAAAAAATAAAGTTTAAAATCTATATCAATCTACCTGAAGGCGGACTATTAGTCATCTAACCATAATTACCAATCATTTTAAATGAAACCCCGCGAAAAAAATATTGTAAATAAGAAAGAATTTTAGAAATAATCATAAAATGGACAAATTGTGACATCGTCGATTAATAAGAAAAGAAAAAAGCTTAATATATTTAAGTACTGTAAACTGTTTAATAAATTAGAGCCTGCCTCTGGCTCTAGGGGGGGGGGGGCCAGGGGGTGCATGTCTATGATCCGGGCACAGGGGTACCGCGCCCCCCGGCCCTTCCACTAGGCGCCTGCAAACATTTGATAATTCAAACTCAGTCTTTTTGGTCCAACAGAATTCATAGTTTGAAATATCAAAGATCTGAGACATTTTGTTGCACAAATAGGGATTATAATCTTGATTTTGTGGCAATTAAATCAACAAATATATAATGTTCTTTACCAAGCAAAGTCTAATTAAGTATTTAAGGTACGAGGTTCTTAACTATAGTTATATAGATATAAAAAACTAATCATTTTTTAAAACAAAATAGGCCTGTTTTAAATTGGGGGATCATACCCAACAAACAAAAACCCGTGAAGAACACAAGATTATTTGGTTTATTTTAGGATTTTCACGAAATGGCTAAATCTTTTGCGCAAAATTTGCGCTATTTTTGCGCAAATTTTATTTTTGCGAACTTTTGCGCTATTTTTGCGCATGAAACGCAATGAGTTTTGCGCGGTTTTGCGCTATTTTTTTTGCGCAATTTGCGCAAAACCGGAAATATTTTTTGCGAAAGTTGCGCATGAAACGAAATTTTAGTTTTGCGCAATTTGCGCAAAACCGCAAGTTTTTGCGCAAAACCGCAAGTTTTACGCAAAATGTAAATTTTTAGGCACATTGTTAAAAATTGATATTCTAAGCTTAGAATTGAACAACTGAAGATTTATTCCATATACAAAAAAAATAACACAAGGAGGGTACGTGAATTAATCACGTGAATTATCAACCAGATCTCCGTAATGCTAATCTCGTTGAAAACCTGTGTTTTGTTTGTTGGGTAGGGGCACAAAATCTTCTACGGGTTGCAAAACAAAATTCTACACATTCGTGATTAATTTCTAAATTCAAGTCACCTTTACATCGAAAGCCGCCACAGGATTAAGGTTTTTTTTTAAATTCTCATTTCTTATTAATAACTCAAATAATCTGTTGTCTAAATTTCGGAAGATTCCCGAACTGTACCGGTGGTACCGGCCGGCCGTATGAATTTGGTAGCGGCCAAGCTCTACTACTCGCGAATGCCGCAATGAATCATAAGAAGAGAGGGATTAGATTAGTTTATATTTTAGGGTAAGCTTAGGTTTAACCACTTTCTAGGCCGCGCGCTGACTCTAGGACAGGCTAGGGGGCCGAGCGCCGCGGCTAGAACTGGCACTCTTTCTGTCGAATAATTCATTGCGGCATTTGCGAATAACTTAGATTGCCATTGGCCGCTGCCAATTAAGTGTACACTTTCCTCAGGGTTACCATTTTTTAAACTAAAAACTGTATTATTTATCGACAGCATCCTGTAAAAGTTTTTCATAGTAGTATTAACATTTATGCAAATTAAATTTTGAGTTGAAAATGATTTATTATAAAATTAAAAAGAGAAAAATTGTATGTTTGGTATCCCTGTTCCAGCCGGCTCCCACTCCTCTCCTCTCCTGCATTTTCAATTTCAAAGATGGCGGTTGACAGAAAGTAGAAATTCACTAGTGTCTGTATGGTGAATAAAGTACTATTTATTCGCTAGCATTTAGTAATATTTCCATTAGCTGTTACGTTACTTGGTTTTAAAGTGAATATGGTGTTAATTGATTTTCATTCAATTTTGTCAAAATTTGGCAGAAATTGGTTCAGTTGAAGAATTATTATATTTACCCTGTAAGACTCTACATCTAAAACAGGTTTTAGTTGGTCAATGAGACTTGAGACTCAAAACACCACTTGGTAATTTCCTGGGAAACGATTTTTGGACCCCACCAGACCCCCCCCCTCTATCAATATTGTACATGCATCTCATATTTAACACATGGATAAAGGTGTTCATGTAGCCACAGCGCCCGGCCCCAAGCCTGTTCTAGCAGTAGCGCTCAATGGTCCTTAGCCTGTCCTAGCCGCAGCGCTCGGCCCAGGAATTGTTCTAACACCTAACCTAACCCTGAAATAATAATAAATAAACATTGTTTCATGTTTAAATAAGCGTGCAATGTAATTATATCTGATTCCTAGCCGCAGCACTCGACCCTCAAATCATACTAACCTAATCCGACCTTAATATCATTGAAATATACAATTATTCATTAATATTTTCAGATAATTTAGGCAGCACTAGGATATAAAATGGGGGTATGTATAGATTTTATTTCTTTTTGGTTTCCATTTACAAAATTAAAACCATCAATGGAATTAAGACTACGATAATAGGGGGGCGTTTTTAAAGAATTAATTTAGGATCCAAACAATTTAGGCTCTTCTAAGATTTAGGATTCTTTAAATATTTAGGACAATGAGAGACATAAGAATAAGTTCTCGGAGCCTAAATCGCTTAGGAAAGTTTTTGTAGGAGGGATCAATTATACAACTACTGATGAAACTCTTAAACAACATTTTGAACAATACGGGACACTAGTAGATTGCGTTGTTATGAAATTCCCAGACAATCAGAGGTGAGTTAGGTGGGGGGTAGGCACCAGTAGGGTTTTATGGAACTTGAGTATTACTCCCCCCCCCCTCCATTGGAATTTGAAAAATGAATATTTTTCCTAAATGAAAGATAAACAAAGAAGCCATTTTTATCTAAAATCTCGCCGAAACTAGTTTATTTTTTCATTATCCATTTTAAAGTTGAAGAAATGCAAGTGAAAAAATACTTCATAGAATCTTTGTGTTTGTATTTTATGACGATGTAAAAAAAATAGATCTTTGATCACGTTCCTGAAGACCCTACTCCTTTTCCCCTTATATAAGGCTGTTTGGTGGTGTAATTAATGTTATTTAGTAAATTTATGAAGAATGGACCTATTTAACACGAAATTAGGATTTAGGATAAGATTTAACTTGAACCTCTTAAGTGTAAAAAAATATATAATCTGTTGTTAAATGGTACCATTTCATTTAAGGAATTACTAATGTAGATTTTTATGTTTGAGTGATAAAACCATGTTAACGCCGGGTTATCAAGACATATTGAAAATCATGGACGAGACATTTAAAAAAAAATGAAACTCATTTTACTTAAAATTGTCAGGATCGAATGCATTTTGATTGATTGATTATATTTAATTAATTGATTGTTAGGTCTCGAGGATTCGGGTTTGTAGAATATTCCTCTCTAGAGGAGGTGGACGCATGTCAGGTATACAAATATACTCTTTTTAAAGGAACTGTAAGCGTCATTTCAAGTGAACTTCCATATAAAAAGAGATATACCATACCAGACCTTTGATCAAGGATGGTGGACTGTTCCTTATCAATCAATAAAGACTTCTAGTTCTTGAACAAATTGTTTGCAAGCTGTTTAATATTAACCCATTAGTGACGAGACCATTAACTATTAGAGAAGTACCCATGAATAAACGATATTCAATTAAATTTTTAATTTTTTTGTACAGGGTGACCTGTAAGACATGAAAATCTAAAAAACTTTGGTAATTCATAATTATTTAATTATCTTCTAAACTTTACTTTTCATGTTTTAGTTATTTAGATCTTTAAAAGAAATTTCCAAAAATGTCTACATTTTTTCTAGTAAAAAAATTGACAATTTTGTAGATTCAAAACTAATTTTCAGGGTGTTCTTTTGGTTTTTTTTTTCCGAATTCATAATCTTGATTTTTTTGGGTTTCTTAAAATTCAGGGTGGCCAAAATGTAAGGATTGTACGGATTGTACGGATTGTTTTTTTTTAACCCTAAAATTGTACGGATTTTACGGATTTGTTTTCAAATTGTACGGATTGTACGGATTTTTATCCTGGAAAATACACCGTTTTTTTTAAATTTTCACTCATTTCAGAAAATTTTTCATGAAAATCAAAAAAAAATTCTCGTCAAAATAAAGTTAGTTTAACTTATTTTCTGCATTCTAAATAATATTATATTGATTAATGTTTCAATTGACAATCAAAACTCATTCATAATTTTCGAGAGATATGTCCCAGAAGTGTTCATTTGATTGCTTATTAAAGAAGATGTTCCAGTATCCTGTACCCAGTATCCTGTACCCAGTATCCTGTACCCAGTATCCTGTACCCAGTATCATGAACCCAGTATCATGTACCCAGTATCATGTACCAAGAATTATGTACCCAGTATCATATACTCAGTATCCAGTATCCTGTATCCCGTATTAAGTTCAATATCCTGTATCCTGTATCCAGTATTAAGAAGTTTAAACCCTCTTACATGAACTGAACACAAAGGACAATGAATGAAAAATTGAATTTTAATGTTTTTTTTTTCAAAAATGGGATTTTTTTCGAAAATTGTACTGATTGTACAGATTTAAAAAAAAATGTACGGATTGGTTTTAAAAAATGTACGGATTGTACGGATTTAAAAAAAAAATTGTACGGATTGCACGGATTTTTTTTCGAAAATTGTACGGATTGTACGGATTTCTTCTGAAAATGTACGGATTTGTTCAAAAAAGTTTTGGCCACCCTGAAAATTGAAAATAAAAAAAAAACAAGTTTAAAGTTACGTCAAATATAGAATATGTTTTGAAAACAGGGAATCCTAAGGAAAGCGCAGGAAAAGACAAGACGACATTTAGTTTAAGAATAAAGGCACTTTAAAAAAACGAATATTAACAATACTTTCTAGAAGTGGCTGGATATAAATGTTCTCATTCGATTCGAATTTTCAAAAAAAATGTAGAATGTTCTGGATATTCCAGGAATTAATATGACTCCAGGTGCGTTGAATTCACAAAGTACGCTAGCGTACTAATTTTATGGATCTGTACACGTTTAAAAAAAAAATACACTTTGTCTACGATGATCAGTCAAATGTGTAAAGGGTGAAAAGGGTACACCAGTGTGAATCTGGCAATGCCCACTTTGCATGGTAAGTCACTTAAAATTACGCTTACAGAACCTTTAATTTATGCACTATCCGGAAAACATGTGTGCCCTTTAGATTCTTCTTTTTGGTCCTTTTCTTTACTTCCTTCCCATATGAAATTATAAAAAATTTGTAATTTGAGTTTGATGGGGAAATCATTATAACATCCTTATACTTTATATTTTCAATATTTCCCCTCAGCTTTGGAATTTGTAAGGGAAAATATATCCGTGAGAAATCACCCCCCCCCCCCCTAAATGTTAATCCAAAATGGCAAGTCATTTTTTGTAGGTTTATGCTTTGCATCTTCCAAAAATAATTAAACTTTTAGGAAAAGTATCAAAGATACAAGAAATTTAAGTTGAAAATTTGAGAAGAAAAAGGCGGACTCTCGTGATATTTCTTTATATGAAAGGGGCCCCGGGGTGATTTTCTTTAAAAATCCAATTATACAATCTAAAAAATCTAATTCTTGTTTAAATTCAGGCTGCTCGTCCACACAACCTAGACAACAAGACGGTAGAGACGAAACGTGCTACTCCTAGGGACGAATACTCAAGACCAGGGTAAGGTTTAACGTGCTACTCCTAGTGCAGGGGTGCAAATTTTCCAATGAAAATAATTCCCCGCCCGCCCCTCTTTTTGGAAAATATTTTTGTCTCCATTTGTTATTCAAGGTTATATGTTTTTTTCGCTGAATTGTGGAAGATAAATTTTTGTTTTGATAAAAAAGTAGGAAAAAATGAAATTGCCTTGAGATGTCATATTTTTCTCTTTTTTCCCCATCCCANCCCCCCCCCTCCCTAACACCCTTGTCGTAGGGACGATAACTCAAGACCAGGGGAATGGTAAAGTCGTCCTTGTTAAATCATGTTTTCTCGTGATGCATATTGACAAGGCTTCTAGGGCGCTTCGCACAGAATTTTAGCACTGAACCTCTGAAATTTGCAATTTTTACTCTCTCAATTTTTTTGCGGATTTTTCAGTTTTAATTGGTGCATTTTCAAAACGGATAAATTTTGACATTTTTTCTAGGCAAAATTTATTCACTTCGACTAGCCAGAAACCTTCCTTGGGGTCAATAACTAGATCGGTTTAGCTTTAATCTTCAGCAATTTACACACAAATATTTAATACGTCTAAAACCTGAAACATCATACCTGGAAGGCTGGAAACGTTAATAATCTGGACCAGTGTATTGATCTGAAAACCTGAATCATGTTTCCATTGTGAAGTAAAGTCTATACTCCGAAAAGCCTGGACATTTCCAAATGTATTTATTATATTTTCAAACAAAAAGAAGTTTTAAAATATCGCCAAATCTTGAAACTTTTTCAATAAAACATTTTTTTAAAACCTTTTCATTCAATCAAGTATTAATACTGTGAAAAAAAAAACTCTAATCCTTGGTGAAGAATCCAATAAAACTATTTGTATGATTTCTTGAATACTTGGCTCCTGAATAATGTGGGTCATCTATCCTTGTAATGTTCTGGGTTCATGTTACTTGTTGAAATAATATTAATCCTTGGAATGGTTTATTTAATACATATATTCTTTATAATGTCCCAATATCACATTTATGGTCACTTTAATATCAGGAAATATATCCTCCTCATATATCCCCTGTTTTTCTTCCTTAGATTATTCTATGTCAAACAAAATACGAGAAAAAATGTAAAAAGACAGCTTTTGTTGCGGCTGTAACTGTAAAGAGTATCCTTAAATCGTTGTCGTGTCATGAATGCAGAAGATATCCATCATATTCTTATTGAAAATTTATTATTTCCTATTATGGTTTCTCTACGAAGTGACTTGCGCATTTCTGCTTCAGAAACAATGGACAAAATTGTTGAAGTTTCACTCTTTCCTAACTAGATATACAACGATATCTTCCACATTATTAAACAGATGAAGATTTAAATAGGACATGCTTGCATTTCTATAAATGAAAGTTGAAATTAATACAATAGTCTCTTTAAACAAAAATAACGAAATTAACATAGGATAATTATTTACTAACAATGTACTTAATACTATTATAGTTGAAATGCAAATCTTCTCACTCTAAATGGCTGAATGTTTATTATGATTATTTGTTTAGGCTTGCACATGGACAGAGCGTGCAAAAACTCTTCATCGGTGGAATCAAGGTATTCTATTATGATAAGATAAAACTGGGCCAATATNACGTTGACGTTGACGTTGACGTTGACGTTGACGTTGACGTTGACGTTGACGTTGACGTTGACGTTGACGTTGACGTTGACGTTGACGTTGACGTTGACGTTGAAGTTGACGTTGACGTTGACGTTGACCGTTGACCGTTGACCGTTGACGGTGATTTATATTTTCTTGTAAATGTTCGTATATTTGATCTGTGTTGTGTAGGATGGAGTTGAGGAAGAGGATATGCGTGAGTTCTTCTCTAAATATGGAACTATCACTGATCTAGTCAGGATGAAGGATAAAGAGACAGGTTGGAGAATTAAGATTAATTTCAAATATTTGATGGGTTTCTGCTAATTTGAATTTTGGATTGATTGGAAAAGAGATAAATCTTACCAAAAATGTTAAAATATTGTTCGAGTCCGATTTTGAAGGTTCTTTTGTTATTATAAAAACTTTCAAGTTGCCAATTGAAGTCTAAATTTTTATTTTGTTCGGTTCTAAGACCTCTTCAAATTACCTGGTTTTATTCGTCATTTGCATGCATATGCATTTGATGCATTTAGTTTGCAATTGGAAACCTAAGAATTTCTATTATAAATTCTGAAGTATCAGGGGTGCAAAGGTCATCATAGATCCAAGGGTAATATTTTTCAAAAAGTCTTGCTTCAAATAGTCGAGGGAAAAAAATGTTTTTAAAAGAGAGAAATAAACCTTCCAGTTGAAAGTTTTTCCTCACTCAAATCCTTATGATTGTTTCCAAAAAATATGTATTCCTGCATAAATCACGAATGACATGAAGTCACCAAAAGTGGATTTCAAATTCATCCAATTTTTATTATTTATATTTCTTGTTTCTTATAAGGGGTGTCCCAAAAACTTTGGACGTAGTGGGTTTAGGTATGGGTATTGAGGGGATAATTATAATCAAATTTATTATGAACAAAAAGTTATTGGAAAGCTCTATATTTCAGTTATTAAAAGTTAAAAAGTTTTTTCTTTCTAGGCTATTACTTTTTTATGTTACAATCACTTCTTTGATATATTTCAGAAGTAAGCTGTTAGTCTGAAGTTTCTTGATAGGCCAATATTTTTTTTAAAGAGCAACTCGAAAATAAATGAGCATTTAAAAAAATCAAAGCTTTGGTATCGCCATAGTCAGTATGAACTTTGCCCAGTCGACAAAATTTATCTAAAAACAAATTATTTGTAAATCAATCCGTATATTTCACAGCTTGCTTTTCATTCAAAATATTTGATCTTTTGGCGATCAGCTAAATAAACTTAGAAAGGTTCAAGATTAACTAACTATATATTTATATCTAAGTTAAATGGTTGAAAAGTTCGGTGAATCATGTGGCTCAGGAAACTCCCTCTTGGCTTCTCAGCTGCCGCGGAGAATTCTCCAAGAAGGACGACTTTCATAACCGCCACAGTAGTCCCCCCAGAATGAACGGCGGAGACGTGGCGGAGCTGATTCTTCTATCCCTTGAAGACCTGTAAGGATTCCGACGTGCAGTTGAAGGTGGAGGATGAACTCGAGGAGTAAGTTGAAACCTGACTTTCTTGGGTATTCTTGCGGCGGAGGATGGCGGAGGATCCGAAGAATTTGCCACTGGACGACGGCTGGGTCTTCCTCGAGGCGGAGGAAGAGCAGGAGTGACGGGAGCATCACTGAACACAGGTTTCAGTCGATCAACAGAAACCACATCTTGTTTGGAACCAATCTGGATGCGGAAGTATTTGCTCCGCCTTTCTAATACCAGGTAAGGCCCGCGATAACGAGGAGCTAGAGTAGGTATAACTGCATCCTCGCGGACAAACACGAACTGAGATTTCAAGAGGGCTGCAGGTAGCTGAGACGGAGGAACTGTGTGAACATGATGGGGCGGAGGAATGGCGATACCATCAATTGCTCTTTCAACTTTCCTCAGGAATGATTCAGAAGGAAGTTCCGGAACGTCCAGGAGTTCACCAGGCAAAGTTAAAGGAGAACCATAGACAGCCTCGGAGACTGAGAGGCCAGTATCATCCTTCGGAGTAGCTCTCAAACCCAGGAGAACCAAAGGAAGGTGAGAAAACCAGTCCGAACCTGCTAACCTGGCCCGGAGAGAGGATTTTAAACTTCTATGGAATCTCTCGACCATACCGTTACTTTGAGGATGGAAGGAGGTTGTAGTAGAGGGTGAAATCCCTAAAACAGAACAGACTCCATTCCAGATTGAAGATGTGAACTGGGAACCTCTGTCTGATGTGAGAACCGCAGGAACTCCGAACCTTGATATCCAGGTTGAGATGAAAGCACGCACACATGACTTAGCGGAGATAGAGGATAACGGAACAACCTCAGGCCATCTTGTAGTCCTGTCTATCATGGTTAGAAGATAAGAATGGCCTTGACTGGAGGGTAGAGGACCCACAATATCAACATGAACATGAGAAAACCTTCTGGTTGGAACTGGAATAGATATCTCCGACACCTCCGGCACCTCCCACACCTCCGACACCACAGGAGGCAAAGATCAGGGGCTGGAAAGGGGTGAGGCTTAACAGGCTTAGACGGAGATTGGAAGGAACTTGGAGCAGGGTTTAAATTGGAGCAAGGTTTAGTTGGACTCGGAGAAACTGAGGACGGATTTGACTCAGGGTTTGGAGCAGGGTTTGAATTGGAGCAAGGTTTAGTTGGACTCGGAGATACTGAGGACGGATTTGACTCAGGGTTTGGAGAGGAGCTGGGCGAAACAGGCCGGGACAGAGCGTCAGCTACAACATTTTCTTTGCCAGGAATATGAACAATGGAGCTAGTAAATTCTGCCAGGTACGATAGGTGTCTCTGCTGACGAGCTGACCATGGAGGACTTGACCTGAACAAAGCATGAGTTAATGGCTTGTGGTCAGTAAATATTGTAAACTCTCTACCTTCAAGCATGAAGCGGAAGTGACGAACAGAAGAGTGAGCAGCCAGGAGTTCTCTATCGAATGCGGAGTACTTCTTCTCAGCGTCGGAAAGTTTCTTGGAGAAGAAAGCCAGCGGAGACCAAGATTTATCCGGGAGTTGTTGTTGAAGGACAGCTCCTATGTGTGAGTCTGAGGCATCCACAGCAAGAGAGATTGGCGCGTTGCATTGAGGATGCACTAACTCCGGAACAGATGAGAGGAGTTTCTTTCACTAGAGAAGGCGGAGTCCATGAGTGGAGTCCAGGTGATGGTTTTTCCAGGACCCTTAAGAGCGTCTGTGAGAGGAGCAAGGATTTGAGCTGCGGAATGGAGAAACTTCCTGTAAAAATTAACCATTCCGAGAAACCTCTGGAGGCTGGGCTTGTCTGTTGGCTGTGGAAAGGCGGAGATAGCGGCGGAGTGCTTCACCAAGGGAGAGCAACCAGAGGCGGTGAGGTGATGACCAAGGAACTCAATATCCTCCACAGCAAACTGGCACTTAGGCAGGCCAATAGTGAGACCATATTCACGACAGAGGAGAAACACGTCCCGGAGATGCTGGACGTGAGAGGTCAGATCTTATCCTAAAGACGAGGATATCATCCACGTACACGAAACTGTAAGGAAGGTCTCCTAAGATCTGATCCATTAAGCGCTGGAATGTGTTCCCAGCGTTCCGTAAGCCAAAAGGCATTACCAAGAACTCGAACATCCCGAAGGGGGTGGTGATGGCGGTCTTCTGGACGTCCTCCGGCTCGACTGGTACCTGATAATATCCCATCTGAAGATCCAGTTTAGAAAAAACAGATGAACCACTGACTCGGGAGGTGAAATCGGCGATATTGGGTTGCGGATAACGGTCTGGAACAGTGGCGGTGTTAAGACGGCGGTAATCACCGCAGGGTCTCCATCCTCCATCCTTCTTCTTTACCATATGTAGTGAAGAGGCCCAAGGAGAAGTGGAACGGCGGATAATACCGGCTTTCTCCATGGCGGAAAACTCTGCTTTAGCTACAGCGAGTTTGGCAGGATCTAAACGGCGGGCTTTGGCTTAAACTGGTGGTCCAGGCTTGGTGAGGATATGATGACGAACTTGATGGCGTGGAGGAGCAGCAGTAAAACCATCAGACTGCAGGACATCAGGAAACTCCTGCAGAAGGTCAGACACGCACTGAGGAGTGGAGAGAAAAGCGGCTTGCATAGATGATGTAGAAGGTGGCGGTGAAGAGGACAGATCAATGGACAAACTTCTAGATGCACTGGTTGAAAACACTTTCTTGCTTCTCACGTTCACACTGAGGTCATGATGCTGGAGAAAATCTGCTCCAAGGATGGGAACAGAAACTGGAGCCAATTGAAAAGTCCATGAACAATTCCATGTTCCAAAACGTAGAGGAATAATCCTGGAACCTGAACAGGTTAAAGTTGAACCGTTTGCAGTGAGTAACTGAACACCAGAGGATGTGGACGAGGCTGGGGCTGGAAAAACTGATATCGAGGCACCAGTGTCGACTAAAAACCGGCGATTAGAGAGTAAATCATGTAGGTAAATGAGAGCAGAACCTGTTGAACCGGCAGGCAGGGAGAGGGCATCCTCCTGCCGGTGTTCTAGTTTCCCGACCATGAACAGGGGCTCTGACAGCTGAGGGCCTTCGTACCGAACTTGGCGAGGTACCAACAAGAAGATGGTGAAGTTGAACGGCGGGAAGGAGCTGCAGGAGTCTGGGAACGGCGGGTAACAGGGCTAGACGGTCGTTGTGAACGTTGAGGTCGGCGGTTCTGTCGTGAAGAAGGTGCATTCACAGCATGAACCGAGTCCACAGCATTGACCGATGATCTGGATCTAACCCATCTTGGCAAAAAATATCTGTTTAAGATTTCTAGATTTAAACTTAAACTTAAGGAAGTGGTTGTACCAAAAAAGTATGAGGCCTAGAAAGAACAAATTTACACACTAAAATATCTGAAATAAATGAGACAACGATGGTAAATATTTAACGAAAATTGTTCTCTCAGGATCCAATATCCCTTCTGTGTACTGCAAAGTTTTAACTGTACAGTGTACAGTGTACATCTGCAGTCGTCTCTGGAAATAACTCTTTTGTAACAATCTTATTGTTCAGGACGTAAGAAAGGATTTGGATTTGTTGAATTTGATGATTATGATCCCGTGGATAAACTTGTACTTACGGTAGGTCTACATACAGATATTCTGACTGATAATTTGATTAATTTATTAATTGATTGAGTGATTTAGTGATGGATGGATTGGTGCTTTGATTAATGGTTTGATTTAATTGAATTTGACAGGTTGCTTGATTAGTTAGTTTATGATATATTCGTTACATATGCTAATTATTGATTAGTTATGTTTAGGATTGATTTAATGAACAGTTAAATGGTTTATGATAGATGATTTAAGGTTGATTAGTTGGTAAATGATGCATTCATTTTAAGATTACGATTCTTTTAATATTTCCATATTACTAGTGTTATATTTTGTTTCAGGCTCCACATATGATCAAGGGGTACAAGATCGATGTCAAGAAAGCTCTCCCTAAAGAAGAGAGCAGGAAGATGAAGGAGCAGGGAGGGGGAGGAGGAGGATGGGGGGACAACTCAGGAGGCAGGGATAGAGGTTTCGATGGCAGGCAAGGAGGATTTGGAGGACGGCAGCAGGGTGGATTTGGAGGCAAGCAGGGAGGAGGCTTCGGAGGCCAAGGAGGTGGATTTGGATCATTTGGAGGTAACAAATAAATTCCACTCATTTTACGTTATTTATTTTATACGAATTTAATTTCATTTGCAAAATTTATGTATAGGAGGAAATAGTGGAGGCATGGGTGGATTCGGAGGCATGAGTGGCATGGGTGGAGGTGGTATGGGTGGAATGGGAGGCATGGGTGGTATGGGAGGTATGAACGCTATGGGAGGTGGTGGCATGGGAGGAATGGGAGGTGGTATGGGAGGCATGGGAGGAGGCGGTATGGGAGGCATGGGAGGTATGGGAGGCATGGGAAATGGAGGTAATAACACATTTCTATTGATTTAACGAATATTTAATACATACAAGCAAAGTTCACGAAAAGTACAATTATTCAATATATGAATTTTATTAGATTACGTACAACTATGTATTCCACCTAATTGCTTTATACTTGTACTGTTAATATAATCATCAATTTTGTGATTGTAAACTCTATCTGTACACAGATACATTTATTTTAGCAATAAACTTTATCTTATCTTAATGTATATTTCTTAAGGTGGATTCGGCGGATTTAGCGGCGGAAATCAAAGTAGTTGGGGCGGAGGAGGCGAGCAGGGAGGCTGGGGCGGAGGATATGGAGGAGGCGGAGGACCTATGAGAAACGGAGGTGGTGGAGGCGGGGGAAGCGGAGGAGGTGGATTTAGTGGAAGCATGGGAGGCGGAGGAGGTAGTGCTGGTGGTGGAGGACGTGGAGGTCGAGGAGGTCCATATCAGGTTAGATAATAAATATATCATTGATTGCTCTTGCAAATTCTTAATTGCGGTTGGAACTGATTTTTACTAAGTAACGAAGGTGGGAGACTGTTAAGGACTGGTTTACCTAACAAATTAAAGTTAAAGTTAATGGTCGGGTCATTCTCTGTGAACTCAGCCAGTTTTTGGAAATCATGGAACTGGAAGTCAATGTCATGGATTTTCTTCAAATTTTGCATCCACCTAGCATATGAGGAGAAAACCTTAACTCCAAAATTTCAGGCTCCTGCGACCTGTGGTTACTTAGTTATGGACTCCTAAATATCCGGCCTCAAGACAATTTTCGGCTCGACCTCGCATGCTTTAATTGGAAATAATTTTTTGTTAATTAAGATATTAAGCTAATTTATAAGCCATTTTTTTACTGGCTACTTTGAGATAAAACTTATTAAAAGATTTTTTTATTTAACTTATTGAACAATTCAAACATGCTCACAAATTTTTTTAACTTTTTAACCACGATTTTTTAGAAGGCCTTCCTCCAATTTATGCAATTTTTTTCAGAGATTCCATTTGATGTATTAAATGATAATGCAAATGTTTTTCTGGCATTTACTTGGTAATGGAGCTAGAGCTTTAAAACCATACGACTATGGTAGAATATTTGGGAAAATGATTTTAAATTACGGTTTTAAAGCTCATTTTAAACATTTAGGGAATCTCTAACAGAAAATCAGCGTAAATTGGAGGTTGGCCTCATAAAACAATCGAGGCCTAAAAGTTAAAATATATGTGAGCATATTCAATTGCTGAAATTGAAAAATCTTCTAATTAAACTGGATCTTCAAGTAACTAGCAAACAATGGTGTTAAAATTGGCATCTTAATAAACAAAAAAGTTGTTGCCATTTGAAGGATGCGAGGTCAGCCCAAAACAAATTGCCTCGATGCCGGAACTTCAATATGCCATAACTCGGCAACCAAAGGTCACAAGAGCCTGAAATTTTGGATTTAATGATTTGATTTAAAAGGTTTACTGTTAATTATTAATCGAAAATTAAATCCATTTGATGGAGTCAGATCGTCTTTAAAAAAATAGTTATTCCAATTTCTCGTACTAAAAGTCAGTTTCTACAGTTTTGTTGTGTTATGAAAAAACCTGATTTACCATTCAATTGTTAGGTTAGGAAGGTATTTTATTATTTGTTAACATTATAAATGTGTGTTTTGAGAATAACGTTTTTTCACTCGCGATTTTTTATCGACAGGAAGCTAGAATGCTGGTCATTAACAGTTTTTGTGTTCAGGGCGGCGTTGGTGGTGGCGGAAGAGGGCGTGGTGGAGGTCGTGGATTCAGCCGAGGTCGTTAACAAATCCCTCCCATCAATCACCGTTCAATGTATTAATCTTGTTCCTGTTTTTTTCCAGTTTTGTAATCTCCCTCTGTAAATATAATTGTACCGCATTTTATTTAATAAACGTTATGAAAACGATTAACCTAAGATAATCATGTTCGCGCTAAAATTTAAGAACAGCAATTGAATTTTATAATTTTGTACATGCTTAATCAAAAAATGTTCCTAGGGAGTTAAATAAACTTTAATGAATTTGAGGGGTCGCGGAACTGCTTACCGCCGCACCGGTTTAAATTTGAATCACAAATTTAAATCCTTCCTGAATCGTTTGACTTTGAATCAGTGATTAAAAATTGAACCGGCAGTAGGTAGTTCAGCGACCCAACTGTAATTTTTTAAAATAGGCGACAGGGCGCTTCGCGCTCATTTTTTATTTCATTTGTAAACATTATCACTTTGTATACATTGTAAAACAAAAACAGAAAAAAGTTCGCGGATTTTATAAAAGAAAATTCTTTGATTTTAGAAATTAAATGACAATGGAATTTAAAATTTTGATTATTCAGAAACCTTCCCTTGATTCATGCGAGGTCCCACACAAAATTGGGGCCCTATCTGTTCAGCCGTTTTGACGTTTATCAAATACAAACAAAGAAAATAACAGACAGACAAGAAAAGTATATATAAGGGTTCGTCCCAGACACTTTTTCTTAGAGCAAAACTCATTATCGATAAATCATCTAATTAAAATGTCCTAATTCAACATAATGGGTGTTCCAGTAACCATGAATGTTAAATGACGTTTGAGTGTTAATTTGAAAAAAGGTAAATATATTTGCACGCTAAGAAAATGTTAAAAAGAATAAAGGTCTGTTTATTATTGTAAATAACCCTGGGACAAAATGAAAAAAAATTCAAATATTAGCCAACTCGTAGCAGACTTTTTTTTTCAAATGATTCAGCACAAGCTTTTTTAAAATTATATTTCACTAAAGGAGGTCGACTTTTTAAAATTATATTTCACTAAAGAAGGTCGACTTTTTAAAATTATATTTCACTAAAGGAGGTCGACTTTTTAAAATTATATTTCACTAAAGGAGGTTGACTTTTTAAATTTTTGAAACGCGTCGATATGGGTATCTAAAATCGGATCTCTAAAAAACTTTTTTTCTGAAATTTTGAAAATTGTTTGAAATATTGCCAATTAACTAGTTCTTTTTTTTGAGCACTCTGACAAATTTCCCACTAACTGTAAAGGTACATCATTTTTATGCACTCGGGTCGGGTTCTAAATAAATGACATTCGTTTGTAAAGAGCTGGATTTAACAATAACATTCAAGTTTATAGATTAGCGGCATAAAATGAAAATTGTTGTTAACCAAAACATAAACAATTTAGATATTAATATCTATATTCGTACTCATCCTGTACCTCTCAAATGTTAACATGGAATTAAAGACTTCGAGAAATAGTTTCAAAAATTAAGAACCCCGAATAATGAATTTATTTTGAGATAATGTTAAATCCAACTCATCATCTTCAATAGTTTAACCGATATCTTGGCGACCAAACCATCAGTTAGTAAACAGTCGTTAGAATAATATTTAACTATAGGTAAACTTTCAATACTTGGAACATTCAGTTTAGATAAGTCCAGGGGTGTTGCAATATTAGAAATTAACTTGCCCCCAGGGCGCTGAGCGCCCTTTTTTTTCATAAATCAATATCTCGACCCATCCCGATTGTATGGAATTTTTACGCTCTGTTTTCTTATGTTCATGATTTTCTGGAACTGAAAGCTTGTTTTTTGTCAATCATTGGTTTTAGGTCGTCGTTACAGTCTCATCCATAGTGGGTAACCCTGAATCTGCAAGCATTTCTTCTTCGTGCAGAATTTCTCATTGGTGGGTTTCTAAAGTTAAACAAAGCGAAATTTAAATTATGGCAGACTATATACCGTACTGGGCTGGGGGTAAACACAAAAAAAAATGTGGGACCAATTGGTTTTCTGTTTTAACGTTATGATAAATTATAAACAACCGGACAAGCCAAAATTACAAACATTATATTACAAAGAATATTGAACAACTCACTGTTGAGTTAAAAACTTAAAGGAAACTTAATAACTACATGAAATCTGAGGTAATAAATATTTTGGTATCTTAGAAAATTAACGGCAAGGGTGGGGTTTTTTTTTGTGTGGAAATATAACCTCTGAAAATTAATAAATGGAGTTTCGTGTTTATATTTCACAACGACCCTTACTAAGAGAAAAGTTCACATCAAGGTGTTTATTCCCTGTTCTATGTCTAGTGAAATCAAAATAGACAGAAAATTAGTCTTTTCTTTCTGTTTTACTAATTCAGACGACTATGTATGAGAAATGAAAATAAACGAGAGCAATGAATTATTTTTATTTAACTTAATAAATATGGCTGAAACAACATCATGTTTCTTGAGTTTCTTTCATCTCATCTCTGTATAATCCTTCCATAATTTCCCAGAACACCTTGAATACAAACCTTTATCATGCATTGGACTAAACTTACTTTATTTTATTCATTAGCTTCCAAATATCTTAACCCCAAAGCTTACTTTTAAACAACTCTTAACAGTTTGACACGTTTTCCTATGGTCTATAGTGTACTTTAAAACTTAATATAATCAAATACAATGATTACTTTTCTCTATTTAAAGTTACTGACTCATTTCAAGTTTTTATACATACCTAGTATGCAATTCAGTAAATCATGGAATTTGGAACAAATACATTTGCTTGAGTTTGTAACTTTTTTTAGATCACCAGGAGAAAATTCCCTTTTTATTGGAGATTTTACTAATTTGTAAACTTACGGTGCTTGTTAAAAATGCCAACTCTAAACCCTATTCCTGCTGGGGGGGGGGGGGTCAAACTGACCCCTCTGTAGTTTTTTTTACATTACTCAAAAAGAATTGGTCTGAGGCTTTTAAAATTTTCTGACTTTTCCTAAATACCCACAGCCCTCTGTTAGGTCTAAAACCGGGCTTTCATACTATCTGCCTGGGTCCTCAGGCACACTGCCTGAATGGCTACTTTTTCCTGTAATAAACAAAATCTTTGTTTTGACCCACTTTCAGTCATCAGATTTTGATAATTTTTAGTTTTTTGGAAAGCCTATGGAATAAGGAAACGGAAGGTTTGCAACGAAATGTTTGCAGTTTGCATACAACCTGTCATAAGAAATTTTCACATTTTTAGTTTTTCTTAATTACACACAATAATATTTAAACTTTTGCATATTTGAAAGGGCATGGTCAAAGGTTTTTCAAAAATGTATATTTTATCATTTTTTGGACATTTTTTTTGTTGCAAACATTTTTACTAGACAACTGCATTTTGCCAAAAAGAATCAAAATTTCCAATAATTCATCAATTGTCATATTTGGACATCAAACATGGGATTTGGAGGGTGGAGGGTTCAAATTGAACCCCTCCCCCCCCCCCCCAGCGTATCCTGGTTTTCAAGTACCCCAGCAGGGAGAGCAGGGATAGGGTTAAACAATGCAACAAATATTAGATTTATAATATTTTGTTGGAAAACAACAACATATTGACTTAACAGACTGAAATAGGTTACACTTGCTAAATGTGTACAATGTTGAAAATGCTGCAACAGATATACCTGTACTTCTATATGGTAGAAATGTAGATCATGATCCTTATCGTAAACTGTACTGCTCTGTACATAACACAATAATTGGGCTGTAAATACTGGTTTCCAATCGGAATTCAGATGCGCAGAATGTTTTATTTATTTTTATATATTTATTTTTATTTTTATTAATTCTTAATTAATTGTTATTCCTTATTGTTCCCCCCACACTGTGCAGGCGTAGGGCCACATCCGTTCAGATGGAAGATTTTTATATTCTCTTTCCTGTATATCTTTAGTCAGGGGTACATGTTTTATGAAAAATCACCCCCCCCCCGTCTCCACGGGATTATATTATAAAAGGTAAAAGTTAGAGAACAAAATTACAATTTGGATAAAATTGTTTCTAAAAAATTTTGTTCGTGAAATGTCATTCATTGTTGTTTTATTTTGATGCATAGACAGCATAAGTCCAATTTAAACCCTTGCAGATTTTATGTATTTAAAAAATAAATCTTGGCCGTAATTTCTCTTTTGCATGCAACTCTGTGTACATGTGCTTTCAAAGTACGTGCTGTATTATTATTTTATCTTATACCTGTCACAGTAGTGATAGCTCTTAAAGATATTCTCAAACGGTGAACTTAAATACTAAACATAAATATTTAATTCGGTTAAAAAATCATTAATTCTTTAAATTAGTAAATTTTCAAAATATATACTCAGATATAGTAGTATACCTGTTTATCTGTATACCTGTACAATGTACATCTGTATACCTGTACAATGTACATCTGTATACCTGTACAATGTACATCTGTATACCTGTACAATATACATTTGTATACCTGTACAATGTACATTTGTATACCTGTACAATGTACATTTGTATACCTGTACAATGTAAATTTGTATACCTGTACCCCCCTAAACTAAGCTTTCGGTGCGTACTGCAGTAATATTCAGTTCTCTGACCTAAGGAATTGTGGGGTTTATTGAAGAGTGGTACATCTGTACACCTGTATACCTGTAATGATGTCTGAGTATTGAACTGGCAAGAAAGTATATGGAATAGGTCTGGAAACATGAAACCAAGGTTAGTAAAGTATTGAAGAGTGGTACACCTGTACACCTGTATACCTGTAATGATGTCTGAGTATTGAACTGGCAAGGAAGTATATGGAATAGGTCTGGAAACATGAAACCAAGGTTAGTGAAGTATTGAAGAGTGGTACACCTGTACACCTGTATACCTGTAACGATGTCTGAGTATTGAACTGGCAAGGAAGTATATGGAATAGGTCTGGAAACATGAAACCAAGGTTAGTAAAGAAGTCCTGTTCCGCCAATGCAAATGGATATCCGAACCTTCAAAGCAAATATCTAATATCAAGATTACTCCCCAGATGCATTTAAGATTTAAAGCATAATTCAACTTGGTATTTTATGAAAAACTTAATCATAAGGAACTGGGGAGACAAAAAAATGAAAATTTTGAGTTATTTATGTAATTTTAGAGAAAAAAATACTTACTTTTTAACAAGATAGTCTATTTTTTGTTTGTTCAGAAAACTGTTGTACAGCTCATTCACCCGCATTTTATCCAGTCTGTACAGTACAACGCCGGTGTTTAAACCCTGAAACAAAATTATGTTTATGTTCGTGAATCGAAGCTGTTAATTTCAAGTTTTAAATCGAATGATTTCCATCTCTTTAATTCATGGGCTATTTTATTACCTGATTTTTCCCTGGTTTTCCTATATCTGTTCCAGGATGGGACTCGATGTAACTCTAAAATAAATGTATTAAATAAGAAGCATATTATTGTTTGATAAAAAACATGTCAAATTAATATTTTTATCAAAACAGAATTAAGCCAACCTTAAGATATCCAAAATAGTGAGGGGATAGATCAAGGCCTATTCCTAGAATAGCAGGACTTGATTCTAGCTTAGTAAACTCATCATACAGTTCTAAAATATAAATAGAGAGATAGATAAATAAATTAAAATATATATTGATTGATTGTTTATAAATTCATTGATTTATTGATTGATATATTGCCTAACTAACTGGGAAGATAGATATATGGATAGAAAGATTAATGATAGAAAGTTAACATACAGGGTGTCCCACGAAACATGACAGTATGCAGGACGACTTGAATGTCGTCTTGATTTTTGATATAATTTGCTGCGTTTATTTGTCAACCTAATTTTAGAAGTAAATTTCTAGAGATAATAATCACAAAATTTCCCTTGTCCTGCCATTTCCAAAATGTGGTCTGCCTTTTTTGTGCTTTCAATATTGCCCGAGATATGAAGAATTTCGTTCAGATTTCGACAATTTTGCTTTTAATTAACAAAATTGAAATCTGAACCAAACTCTTTATATCTCCGGTAATATTGAAAGCACAAAAAACGCAGACCACTTTTTGGAAATGCCAGGGCTAGGAGAATTATGTGATAATTGTTTCAAGAATCATACATGTTAAAGTAGATAGAAGACTAAATGTCACAAATAAATTCAAATACCAAAGACGACTTTCAAGTCGTCTTCCAATTGTCATGTTTCGTGGGACACCCTGTAGTTGAATAAAGTAAACATTACCTTTAATATCTACTGTGAACTCCATATCTGATATATCTATAAAGACGACCTTGTCTAACCCTGTGAATGCCAGATGATAAAGTAAACATTACCTTTAATATCTACTGTGAACTCCATATCTGATATATCTATAAAGACGACCTTGTCTAACCCTGTGAATGCCAGATGATAAAGTAAACATTACCTTTAATATCTACTGTGAACTCCATATCTGATATATCTATAAAGACGACCTTGTCTAACCCTGTGAATGCCAGATGATAAAGTGGAGCAATGTAGTAGAAATCATTCTTGTATTTATCCTGTAAACAGAGACCTAGTGAATTATTTAAATATTTTTATATGTGAAGTATTATGTCGCCTCAGAAATATTGGATGAGCTAGAATTAAAGGATTGGATGGATGGATGGGTAGTTGAGGTTAGAAGAATGGGAAGCTTTAGGCGAAAAGGAAGAATGGATGGTTTAGGTGAAAAGGGTAGGGTGGTTTGTGTGAAAAGGCTGTGATGGTTTGAGTGAGAAGGGTTGGATGTTTTGGGAAAAAAGGTTTAGGTGAGAAGGGAGGAATAGGTTTGAAAGGTTAGGAAGGGTTGGAATTGAAGGGTGGGATGTTATAGGTGAGAATGAATGTTGGTTTGGGTGAGAAGGGTGGGATGGTTTAGGTGAGTAGGGTTTGGGGGTTCGGGTAAGAAGGGTGGGATGGTTTAGGTGAGCGGGTTGGAATTAAAGAGCCGGTTGGATGGTTTAGGAGAGAATAATGGAATTGGTTGGATGGTTTGGGAGAGAAGGGTGGAGGGTTTGGATGGGAAGTGAGGGACAAAATAGTGTGATGGTTTGGGTGAGAAGGATACAGGGGCGGCCGGATACAGGATTAAAGTGAGGGGGGGGGGGGTAAGATTTTTTAGGAACCAAAAATTAATAATTAGGAACCAAAAATCGTGCCGCAGGCAAAATTTTTTTTGAAAAGAGTCAAAATTAATGACTAAAGACTAAAAAAACTAGATTTTTAACTTTAAGGAACAAAATTAACGGATCAGAACAGGAATTTAGGAACAATTAAAAGATTGTTCAGGAATTAGGAAAAATAATAAATGATTAGGACAGGAATTTAGGAACAATTAAAAGATTTTTCAGGAATTTGGAAGAAAATTAGAGGATTCGGACAGGGATTTAGGAACAATAAAAAGATTGTTCAGGAATTAGGAACAAAAATAATGGATTAGGACAGGGATTTAGGAACAATAAAAAGATTGTTCAGGAATTAGGAACAAAAATATTGGATAAGTGGAGGGATTTAAGTTGGGTCGGACGCAGTATTAGGAACAGGAACAATAATAGGAACGTTAGCAATTTAAAAACAAAAAGAAATTACTAGTTATACTTAAATGCATCAAAATTAGGACCAATATTACAATTTTGATAAATGAGTATTGATTAAGGAGCATTACTAGATATGAACAATATTATAACTTAAGTTTAGTTTCTTACAAATTTCTAATTCTAAATTTATCGTTAACAATAACATTTATTTGTTGTCGTTGATTTTTAAATTAAACTGAAGAAAAGAAAGTCAAGATTTCCATTAAATTATAAAAAAGCTTGAAATTGAAAAACACATTCGATTAATAAAATTGGGAACATTTTTTGCCTCGAAATCTCAGGGAGGGGCTACGCCCCTCCCTGAATCTTTCAGGGGGTGGCGAATGCCCCCCGCCACCCCCCTGTATCCGCCCCTGGAAGGATAGGATTGTTCGGTTGAAATAAAAAAGAAATAAAAGGGCGGTAAGCTTGGTTGAGAGAACTAAGAGTGAAGAGGTTTAAAGATAAGGATGAGAAGGTTTGGAGAAAATACAGAAACATTGAATGGGAGGGTTTGGGAGTAAATGGTAGAAGGGTTTGGGAGAAAAAAGTGAAGAAGGTTCAGGATGGGAGTAAATTAAAATAAAGTAAAGATCTAGAAGGTGAGAATAGGACAGTTGGGATTATTGAAAAGGGAAGGTTAGGAGGAGAAAGAGAAAAGGAGTTGAAAAGAATGAGTGGACGTTAGGGAAAATAGACTAAACATTTTTTGAAAATGAGATCAGGAAGATCGAACGATAAGTTTTATTTGAATGTTCGCATGTGTTTTGAGAACACATAAGTTCAAAACTAAAATATCTCTGAAGAACCCTTTATAAAAAACTTTGCAGCCCTCTGAAAAAATATCATCCCTCACCCGTGGATGTAATATTCGTACCTTGGAGCTCATATCTGGATGAATGTTATCTCTCATCCCTTGGATGAATCCTGTATTTGTATCTGTAATCTCCTGGGACTCCACTAGGAGAAAAACTCAATTTTCTTCCTTTTCAAATCCTTTATTGGGACAAGGGATCTTAGTTCTCATCGTGTTTATTTTCATTTAATTTCAATGTATATAAATTCACTTGAGAAGATTGGATTCTATATAAGCTGGCAAAGATTCCCTTTCAACTTTTTATTTCCATTTTAAACTTCACACTTTTTGTAGGTTTCTAATGCAGAGCATAAATGCACAACATTTAAAATTGGACATTAACTATATAGATACAACACTTTGGTATCAAATATTTATCGTTTACTCTAACAAAAAAGTAAAAGCTTCGAACAACCCTTGAGCTAGAAAATCTCAACACTATAAAAACTACTTTTCCTAAATGAATGTACAATGTACATATATTTAAAGTTGAATTCGACCTAAACTGAAGAGAACTGGAGGAAGTTCTCTTGTTTTCCTCCATCTGTACCCTAGACCCTGAAAGATATTGTCAACGTAATGTTTTTACAACATCTCAAATATTAATCGTTGGTTTGAATACTCACAAGTGAGGTAGAGAAAAATACTATTATATTATAGAATTTGTTAAAATACAGTGGTAGGCGATTATATCAATACAATGAAAACGACTTTCGATTTCAATTTTGATTTATATCAAGCTACAGCAAGGATTCACATAAACATAGAAGTCAAGAAAAGTTGTCAATTTAAAAAGCTTCTCTTTAATTACTTGTAAACTTGTAGTTCGAAAAAAGCTTGTTAACAATTAAAACTTAAATGCAAATGTCGTTTTCATTGTATTGATATAATCGCCTACCACTGTAGCTGACTTGTCTTATAAAACTACAAGAAAGAACTGCCATGAATATTTTAACCAGTTCCTTTCATTTCATGATTTATTCATTAAATCATAGTTCAGAAAACTACAAGAAAGAACTGCCATGAATATTTTAACCAGTACCTTTCATTTCATGATTTATTCATGAAATCATAGTTCAGAAAAAAACTGATGATGCATTTAAACTCTGGAATAGGAAGACGACTTTAAGAATCAAGTTTTTACTTTTAAAAGTCCACTGAGCCTGAGACACAGGAATTGTGAAGTGTAAACAGACCTATTTCACTAAATTACTGATTAATTAAGTGTCGAAGTAAAATTTATTTGCTTTGTAACAACATTAAATATACATAAGTATTGCTATAATGTCATTTTCCTATTCCATTGTTTTCTGGTTATCACTGTATAAAAAAGGTCCTTTTAATGCGAAATAGATAAGGAAGAACTATTAAAAGTTCGCAAAAGTAGGAGTAACAAACAGGTTTTTGGAAAAATGCATTAAAGTTTTCTTCAAACACTATTTTAAGAAAAACGTAAGAAGAAACTTTATAATAAAGTTTAATTCAGTTCTGCAGAAGTTTAAAAGTGAACAGAATTGATGCAGTTTTTTTAAATTTATTTTGTGGCACACAAAAGCTAAAATGAGTTGTTAAATATATTATAATAATCATAATCAATTTAAAAATGTATCCACAAAGTAAGAGGCTTCAGACTTTAGATTAATGATTCCCTCTAAGTTTTAACTTTTTGCCTTCTTATAAAAATCCCTGAGTACACTAGCTGCAATAAAAGACTAAATTAAAGACAGAATACGAAAGTTAACCTTTTGACCGTTAGAATTTAAAAGTTTTAGGACTTCATTAAAGTCTCATCCTTTGTGGGTAACCCTTTACCTGAATGACCCCTAATGTCAATCTCTTTGAGACGATGCTAGCAATCAGTTGACCAGCCCATTCAGCACTCTGTTTATTTGTTACTGTTATAAAAACACGTAAAAAATCACCAGGATTAAAATTCAGTCGGGCAACGTAGGAAACTAGGTACAAAATGTGTCGTACAATACAATTTCATTCATCACTATGAGGCAGGGAGTGTACAAGAAGCAGGTGCAGTACATTTACAAATCTGGGATTTAGAGTTCAAGGATGTTTAAAAACTTTGCTTAAAGGAAAAAACGGTTTTTGACAATGAACAGGGTTACTTTCACAAGATGAGACTTATATTTAAAGAGTTGTCAAAGAAATAAAAAAGTTTCTATCTCCAGGAAACCATTTATGTAAAATAAACGTCTAAACTCGTCTTAGTGGGTATTAGGTAACCTTGTACAGACAATCTCGCATATAAGAATGCAAAGCAGGAGAGCATGAAATGTCGTCTTGAAATTTATTTAAAAATGTATGACAGCTGTAATGCTTAATCATTGGTCTGCACAAAACGAAAGCTGCTGTGATGTTCGCAGCTTCAAAGAGTTGAATACAACGATAATATATATATAGATATGCAGACAGGTATAAATTTAGAGGTCTTGAGATAATGAGCACAAAGCACCATCTCTGTCGTATGCATGTCATTTTATTCTCTGGATTGTTGCTAATTTATCACTTTGTTTATGCGTGATAACACTAAATGCGTACTATTGTATCAACAATGTATACTGCATATTGTACTTAATGAAACAAATNTAGTCTGCAAACTAAACTTAGACCTAGAAAATATATTCCAGCATTATATTCAGGTTTCTAGTAGTCTACAAACTAAACTTAGACCTAGAAAATATATTCCAGCATTATATTCAGGTTTCTAGTAGTCTACAAACTAAACTTAGACCTAGAAAATATATTCCAGCATTATATTCAGGTTTCTAGTAGTCTACAAACTAAACTTAGACCTAGAAAATATATTCCAGCATTATATTCAGGTTTCTAGTAGTCTACAAACTAAACTTAGACCTAGAAAATATATTCCAGCATTATATTCAGGTTTCTAGTAGTCTACAAACTAAACTTAGACCTAGAAAATATATTCCAGCATTATATTCAGGTTTCTAGTAGTCTACAAACTAAACTTAGACCTAGAAAATATATTCCAGCATTATATTCAGGTTTCTAGTAGTCTACAAACTAAACTTAGACCTAGAAAATATATTCCAGCATTATATTCAGGTTTCTAGTAGTCTACAAACTAAACTTAGACCTAGAAAATATATTCCAGCATTATATTCAGGTTTCTAGTAGTCTACAAACTAAACTTAGACCTAGAAAATATATTCCAGCATTATATTCAGGTTTCTAGTAGTCTACAAACTAAACTTAGACCTAGAAAATATATTCCAGCATTATATTCAGGTTTCTAGTAGTCTACAAACTAAACTTAGACCTAGAAAATATATTCCAGCATTATATTCAGGTTTCTAGTAGTCTACAAACTAAACTTAGACCTAGAAAATATATTCCAGCATTATATTCAGGTTTCTAGTAGTCTACAAACTAAACTTAGACCTAGAAAATATATTCCAGCATTATATTCAGGTTTCTGGTCATCTGCAAACTAAACTTAGACCTAGAAAATATAATCCAGCATTATATTCAAGTTTCTAGTCTGCAAACTAAACTTAGACCTAGAAAACAACAAATTTAACTAATAAGTAATAGCAATGCTATACAGAGATCAAATTGTTTTTCTAAATTTAGAATTTTCCAAGTGGCAACTTCTAAACTGCTCTAACCCCATAATGTATCAAAACATGAGAATGTGATGCAACTAAAATTTAAAACTTTGAACTTCCTAGAACCCTTCTAAACAGTTCTTACTACAGGATATTTTGTTAATGTTTATGCATTTCATATTAAGATGTGCATTCAGTTCTTCTTAATAATATAATTTGGATTATTTAAACACTTTGAAATTTTACATTCTTATTTTCTTTGAATAAAATTCCTTCAGAAACTTTAGGTTATCAACAAAGAATTTGACTTTAACGAAAACTTTCAACTCGTGGAAATATACTTCAGGATTAATCTGTCTTGTATAAGTCCATTATTGATAAACTCAATGATTTGGCAAAGAAAACAAATCTGCAAAAGAAAGAAAACTACAGTGATAACCAAGAAAAGGAATAGTAAGACGACTTTACAGCAATACTAAAGCGTATTTGATGTTGGTACAAGGCAAACAGTTTTACGGACAATTATCAAATCACCAATTTAGTGAAATGGATCTGTTTACAGCGCACAACTGCTATTTCCCATGCTAATAAGACTATTCAAAGGTATAACTTGAGTCTAAAAGTCGTGTTTCTATTCCAGAGTATTGTGGTCATCACTGTATGTAAGTACCGTAGATCTTGAAGTAAAGTTGATGGTTGAGGGTTAAGGTTGACTAAAACCATCCCTATATTGATCCATGCTAGCGGAGGGCGAATGGACGGAGTGTTTAAATGCTTGACGGTTGGAGAATGCACATCCCTACATTTTGTCAGTACTCCGCTGTAAATAAAAAAAATTTGATATACAGTGATTACCAGAAAACTTTGGAAAACGAAGACGACTTTTAGACTTAAATTATGACTTTAAATAGTCCAATGAACATATGAGATACAGCAATTGTGGAGTGTAAACAGATCCATTTCACTTAATTAGTAGTTTAATGAGTTTGTAATAAAACTATTTGCTTTGTAACAACCTCAAAAGCACTTAAGTATTGCTATAATGTCGTTTTCCAATTCCATTGTTTTCTGGCTACCACTCTGTATATAACTATTAAGCACTTTATCATTCATTCTCATTTCTAGCTCAATTTAATTATATCGTGCTACAATACAATGTTTAAAGTTTATTTGGTTCGCGGATTTTCCCAAATTAAATATTTCGAATTTTTCTAGAACCATTTAATTTAATTAAAGAAAACTAAACTTATTTATTTTTTATATTTTTCTTTTTTAACAAAATGTGAATCAAAATAATAATATTATTAATAGTTATTCATATAAAAATATCTACCCGCGCAATTTTTCTAATTTTTCAACATAAAGGTGAGAATTTGTAGGAACCACCTGTCTAAACTTGTTGTAAGCAATCTAAAAATCAAAAATCAAATTTTTAATTATTTCTTTAATGATTATGATTTTAAGAAGTCCAATATACATGAAACAGAGCAATTGTGCAGAAAAATGACCCATTTCACTAAAATTGATGTTTAAGCTATACTGGTCTGGTATGGTATTAGTTGATATGTTGTTGAAAATATGTTGTTTTGAAACGTTCTGAATTTTAAAACAGCCTGGTATGATGCAACTACGGGTATGATGCCATTATGCATTAAGAAGATCAAATAATAAATAAGACAAAAATAAGATAGCTGAAAAAATTGAATCACGTAGCTACCAGGGAAAATATACAACAAATAATAAAATGCTTAGAAAGACAAATTTGTTATATATACAATCTTTTAAATGACCTGATTAGCATTATGCGTCCATGAGTTTTCTTTGATATCTCGGAACTGATTTCTATTACAAACATGATAAACGTCAATAACAAACACAGTGTGACCCATAAAACTGTGGAAGAGGAAGACGACTGAAGACTTAAGTTATAACCTAAAATGGTCAAAACTAACAAGAAAAACAGCCTTTCCGCTGTGAACTCATTTTTCTTAATAAGTTAATTTCCTCGCTGCTGGTTAAACTATTTGTTTCAAACAACAAGAAATATACGTATTTAGATGCCTCAAATGTCGTCTTTCTATTTCACAGTTAAATAGATCCTACTGTTTATACAAACTAGAATGAAAATTAACTCCAATAGATTAAAACAAGCGTAACATATTATAACTCATTTTTAAAAATAATTATTAGTTGTTTTTTGATAAAACAAAAACTATTTTTTATAGAATATTCTGTTGCATCAAATCAAAAACATTAAATACACTTTAGATAGGACAGAAACATTGCGAGTACTGAATTAGGCTGTCTTGTAACTAAAACAATAACTTCAGTTAAACTATCAAAACAATTCTAATTTATCTTTTAAAGGATTTTGACTTCATGTGACGTATTTTTTGTATTTGTCTTCTCTGCCATTTTGAGGATTTCTGAATAAAGGTATCTTTGCTATTAAAAAATAATTTAAAACTTTTTAAATGAGTCTTTAATTTAATTTATCTAATTGAATAAAAAGATCGACATTTTAAAGGATGCATGTAATTTTCTGCGTCTTCAAAGGGATTTAAAATGTCTTTGAAGTCGTCCATAGATTGATAATTTTTACCTTGTATTTGTTACAAATAGTAGTATGTAGAAAACAACTGCTGCAACAAGGAACAATGTCGTCTTTTTGGCTAACACAATAACTGACATTATTCATTATCTGAAAATAATCCAACCCATTCAAATATCTATTTCATTCTCTACTGACAAATTTATTATCTGCATGGATCATACATAAACAAAATATTGACCAACTACTGCACGGTGGAGGCTAATTAGTAATTATACATGAAAATTAAAGGAAAAAAACAATATGTTTGTAGTTCTCATATAATGCTAACTAATCAATTACTAAGTTTGTTTTTCTTGATTAAATCTTATTTTATATTTTATTAAACCGCATCCGTTGAACCATCGTCTTCCCATGGAATCATTTACATTTAATGTCGTCTTCTTTTGAAGTATTTTCTTAACATGGTTACTGGAAAGTAACTGAGATCTTGGTACAAATTCAACACTTTTTTAAATCTCTATATCTTTGAAACCTTCCGATGGAAACTTTTGATATTTCAAAATTAGGTAGTTTCATCTAACAGAATTAATAGTTATTTAAGTCTCCAATATTGGTTTGCAAAGATATAGTGATCTGAAAATCAGAGTTTGCGGCAAAGTATAAATTCCATCCTATCACACTTTGTTTTTGAGAAAAAAATTTTCGGAATAAATTCCTCTTCATCGTCTTTCATAATTCATTTCAAAATCTAATTTCATTACCACCATCTCCATTTATGATTTTTTTGTGAAAACCTCACATGAAAACATGAAAACAATTCAACAAAATAAATCGATCATTAAATATCGCATTATTAGTTTAAAATATTAACAAAAATATAAACAGGAAAAAAGGATACCTTTTTTAATTATTTAAAAATGAAAAGTTTACAGAGGCTTGAAGTTCCGTGAATTGTTCTTTTTAAACTTTACTCCATTAAACATGCCAAAATACATTAAGGCAAAAATTATTGTTTGGAGTAATTGAGAGATGTTTTCTGATCATAGTTTGTTACAATTTCAATAAAATATCAAAACTTAGAGACTATTTACAAATTACAGGGGACATTAGATCCAAAACTAACACTGAGTGTTAGAAATGGGCACAAATTGAAAGACTGGGTTTTTGGGATCCCGGCCCATATCCAGAGTAAAAGTCGATGATAAAACCTATTCCGGTAATTGTCTCAAAACCAGGATATGTTCCGAAAACCCGACATGTGCTGAAATCCGGTAATTGTCTCAAAACCAGGGTATGTTTCGAAAACGCGACATGAGCTGAAATCCATTAATTGTTTCAAAATAGGGATATGTTCGAAAATGAAATCAAAAATCATCAAAAACTAATTCTCGCACCTTATATTATTAGTTTAAAATTGACGTTTATTGTTTCAATAGTTTTAGCCATTTTTTATTAATAAATGGTGTAATTTTGTTCTACTCCTCTTGGATTTAAAGATATATACTCTTTAAAAAGAAAACTTTACAGATTTGGCCCATTTCTAACACTCAGTGTTAGAAATGGGCCAAGTGTTTGTTTTGAAACTAATATCCCCTGAATTGTCTACATTTTACAATTAAACTACGTTGCATATCACAAATAATGCTTTTTTTTGCAATATTTAAAAAAATGCATAAATCTTTATTATTATTCTTTTATGAAATAGAAAGCGTGCAGCAGTTAAAAAGAGCCGGGATGATTTAAAATATATTTTAGCTTAAAGGGACTGTAAGCGTAATTTCAAGTGACCCTCCATGCAAAAATGGCAAAGTTGGATTCACAAGAGTATCCTAAACTGTCTGATCGGGTGTGAATTAGATATCAATGAAAGTAAAAAACGCATTTCTAATGCAGGAAAACGTATGGAATGATCAGAATTTAATTTCTTTGAAAGGGACTGTAAAGGAAAAATGAAAGGGGTTATAATCTGAAACCTGAGCATTTCAGGAGTTGATCGAGACCTATATAAAGTTATACTTTTATCTTATGTCCCTGTCTAGAGAAATTTACATAAAACTGTGTCAAATTTTACCAAAATTTATATTTATCAGTTTGGTATACGATTCTAAGTTTTAAACAGATCATATTCAGCAAATAAGCAACCAATCTGAAAGCGACGATATCCCAGAGGAACCTGAAAAATTGAATTTAATAATTTTCCTTTTTAAATAAATATAATTGATACGTCTGTATCACGTGATCAGAACTCCTACCAACGGCAATGCAGTATCATTGTCACGTGATACAGACGGAGATACCCCTTTTACTTTTTATTTACAGTCCGTTTAAACCCAGAAAAAAGGACAATATGTTCAACATCATTAATCAGATAAAGGTTTTAAGAGAACCATTGTGAATCGGGAGTTGCCATCTTCTCATGGAGGGTAATTTACAGCCCCTTTAGGCTTTACATACAACTAACAATTTTATTTTTACTGCAAAGTTATTCAATAAATGTGATGAACATTTAATTTTTTGAAAGATTGTATAGTCGTTTTTAGACACAAGGTTTAGTCGAATAGATATAGGATAATAGGATAACTTTAGCTTGGCAAATAAAAATGAAAAGTCATGTTTTTACGATGTTACTTAATTATCAAAGATCTTGATAAATATGTCTAATTATCAAGGATCTTGTTAAATATGCTTAATTATCAAGGATCTTGATAAATATTTTTAATTATCAAGGATCTTGTTAAATATGTTTAGTCATCAATAATCTTGTTAAATATGTTAAATTATCAAGGATCTTGTTAAATATGTTTAATTATCAAGAATCTTGTTAAATATGTTTAATTATCACGGATCTTGTTGAATATGTTTAATTATCAAGGATCTTGTTAAATATGTTTAATTATCAAGGATCTTGTTAAATATGCTTAATTATTAAGGATCTTGTTAAATATGCTTAATTATCAAGGATCTTGCTGAAGATGGCGGAATAGTTTAAGTTTATCGTAATAATAATTTTGTTCCCAAGCTTTATTTCCCGTAGCTCTTGTTACAGCGTTCATCCAGAATACCTGTACAATACCCACTGTTAGAAATTTTTCAAATATTAAAGTTATTGATTATGGCAGACCAATGAGTATTGCACATGCATGAACTAAATGTCCCTTTAAGTAAAAAATTATGTTATCAATATTGTTCATCTCTTAAGAAAGCACATGCACTAATCCTTAGATTTTGTGTTCCGAAGCTAGGGGTTAATTTCAGTTGAATATCTCTAAAGGTTTATGAGATATTGCAAAAATATGAGACAGATCTTTTCTCAGTTTAAATTGTTTCAATTAAAAGTTGTCACTGTGAATAGCTTTTTGTAGATTAGCGCCATCTTAAACTATCTACAGAATAACACATTTTGTTAGGGTTAAACAGAATTTGGTTAAAAATGGAATGAGACAATGGAACTGAGTTTTTGCCAAAATTTCTGATTTTCTAATCTTCATAACTAATTGCAACACAATGTAGTATACTTTGGATATTGTAAAATAAGAATTATCTTTTTTAAATATCACAATAAATATCACAAAATAACAAATTAGAAAACTCAGTTCCTTTTAAAAATTCTAATCAAAACCTCTCACAACTGCAGTGCTCTGAAAACCTAGATAAGATAAGATAAAGATATCCTTGTTTTCTCTTCTTTTTTTATGGTTTTCAATCGTTTATTTAGGACAAATGGGATTGATCAGATCTATGCAGCCCATACTAGGAAGAAAATTGGCAGAATGTATCTATTTCGAAACGACGACATCTTCCTTATTGTTACTCAGATGAAGGTTTGGGCATGTAAATATTTTCTTGAGGCTCAACTGCAGTTCACAGATTTTATTTAATTATGTGAGATAAAAACAACATTTTTAATCAAATTCACGCACATTTTATTTGTGTGATCACGCACATGCTTAAGTCTGGTGCCTGCTATGTCTGGAGCTTTCTAAACTTCTCCAATTCATCCACATAATATCTCTCCAGCCACTTCCAGTCATTCGTTGCCAAACTCACTTGACTCATCCAGAATACCTGACAATTTTATATTCGATCCTGACTTCATTCACCAGGGATGAGTTAGATGAAAAAAGATGGATAAAAAAATGATGATGTTAAAAAAGGAAACAAGAAATAATTAAGGACACTAATAATAATCAATAATTTATGACATTCACGGATGTCGAATATACACTACAATATTCTTATTCAACTTTACAGGTCAGCCTAAGCATTTAAGGCCAATTTTAGGCCAATTTTAGGTCGCCAAAATTTAGTTTGACTAATTTTCTATGATAAGCAATTACCTGCATATCCATATGTAGAAATTGTGATTTTGTATCATTGTAGAATTTAGATCCCGGAGCTGGGTTTTGCCCACAATCCTTGTGATTTGGTCCGCACCCGTTCAAATGAAAAATCTTCAAAAAAAAAGGAATTTGGGAAACCGGTAATTTGAAAGTAAAATTTTAGTGCTCCATACGTTTAATAGTTATAGCGCAAGGGGAAAACAGTAAAAAATAATACAAAATTGTAATTTTAAATTTTTTTCTTGCTTATTATGAAAAGTCAACACTTCTTTTTATATCTTAATATTATATAATATTATTATATTATAATATATTAATATTATTAATATTATAATATTATAATATAGATAAATTATTCAAAAAGTACCTAACTTCCTCATAAATAATTAATGACCATGCACCACACGGCCTTTTCCATTAAAAAACTCATTTATTAAAGAAAAGTAATCATGAATAAAATGTATATATTTTTTTTAAATTGAAATTGTGTAAATACGTGTTTAATTTAATGAAGTAAATCTTTGCGCATTTTTAGTGCAAACTGTCATAAAAACGATCCTATACCTTGATATCCTTTTTAGGAACACAGTCATGGTACGCATTGAAGATACTTTCAAAAGGTGCTGCGTTGTACTGAAATATGAAGATTCTGGATAAATGAAGGATTTAATTTGAAATATAAATCATATTCAAATTCAATTCAATTATCACGAATATCAAAATTATCATTATCATTATCATTATCGTTATCATCATCATTATCATTATCATTATCATTATCGTTATCGTTATCATTATCATTATCATTATCATTATCATTATCATTATTATTATCATTATCATTNNCCCCCCCCCCTGCTTCTAACCTGAATAGATTCCTGTTTGTTGAAAGTACAAGGAAGAATATGGAAAAGTTCAGGATGAATAAATCCAAGGTTTGTGAAAAAATCTTGTTCTGCTAAACTTATTTGGAATCCAAACCTAGAAAGAAAATTAAAACTCAAAATTAATATCACAATTATCAAAGTTTGATTATTTGCAGACCGCAAAATTCAAAAATGTCTGATAATTCAACTTCCAAAAACTATCAGAGTTGAAAAAGAATTGGTTCGCTAAAAAAATCTAAAACTTCGGAGGAAAAAAATGTAGCAATTTTGTTCGATATCTAATGAAGAAAACCTAAGAGCATAATTTATGCTTACTTCTGAATAAGAAAGTTAACCTTCTCCCTTGTCAGAAAACTATTGTAAACCTCGTTCTCTCTCATCCTGTCAAACCTGTAGAGAACTACTCCAGTATTAAATCCCTGAAAATAAAGATCGAGGATATCTATGTTTATTTCCTGAAGAAATGAAAATTATTTAGTTTCCTATCGGTATTTATGAAAGCACAAAACACAGGCTGGGGCAGCTTTGTGATTGTAGTCTTAAGCAAAATATTTCAAAAATAAGGTTGCCTCAGGAATCCAAGAAAATATTTTAAGAGAGAAACGAAAAATATTTTGTTTATTGAAATAAAATAAAATGACATTTTTTGTCAACCTTTAATTACTCATCAATTGCAATATGTTTATATTTTTTAGTTTTCAGTTTATTAATGGATTTGTTTCTGAGTGGGACTGCTGTTGCAAAACGTAATCAATTGTTTCTGCACTAGAAATGCGAAAGTAACTTTACCAGAGAAACCGCAATCTAAAATTTAAAATGCTTGATTTTTAAAAAGAGATAAATTCGTGATCAGGCAAAAAGTATTCAGTAAAGTACGTTGTGAATCGGACCTTCTTCTCTAAAAATGAAGAGTTACTAGAAATTTATGAATTTTACAGCCTCTTTTTAGAAATACTATATCAAACATTTTTTAATGTATACCTGATAATCTACCGGGTTAATTGTATACCTGGTATCTACCGGGTTAATTGTATACCTGGTATTTACCGGGTTGATTGTGTACCTGGTTTTTACCGGGTTAATTGTATACCTGGTATCTACCGGTAGGATTTTATACCTGGTATCTACCAAGTTGATTGTGTACCTGGTATCTAACGGGTTGATTGTTTACCCTTGATATCTACCGGGTTGATTGTATACCTGGTATCTACCAGGCTGACCGAATACTGTTCCTGGATTCTTTTTCCTGTAGTCTGAGAGGAAGAGGAAGTAATGAGGCGCAAGATCCAAACTTAAAGACATTATTGCCTCAGTTTGATCAAGTGCATAGTATTCATTATACAGCTCTAGAAATAAAATAAATATATAAATCTATGATTATTTCACTTGTAATAGAAAATTCTAATTCAAATTAGAAGTGGCAACCGACAAAGGGTAGTCAAATCACATAATTTTCACTTTAAATGGATCGTTCACTTGGAGTAATGTCCCGTTTTGGCATATTTATTTGGAGTACTGTCCCGTTTTGGCATATATATTTGGAGTACTGTCCCGTTTTGGCATATATATTTGGAGTACTGTCCCGTTTTGGCATATATATTTGGAGTACTGTCCCGTTTTGGCATATATATTTGGAGTACTGTCCCGTGTTGGCATATATATTTGGAGTACTGTCCCGTGTTGGCATATATATTTGGAGTACTGTCCCGTTTTGGAATATATATTTGGAGTACTGTCCCGTTTTGGCATTTATATTTGGAGTACTGTCCCGTTTTGGCATATATATTTTGAGTACTGTCCCGTGTTGGCATATATATTTGGAGTACTGTCCCGTTTTGGCATATATATTTGGAGTACTGTCCCGTTTTGGCATATATATTTGGAGTACTGTCCCGTGTTGGCATATATATTTGGAGTACTGTCCCGTTTTGGCATATATATTTGGAGTACTGTCCCGTTTTGGCATATATATATCGTTCATTTGGAGTACTGTCCCGTTTTGGCATATATATTTTTTGTATGTGTCTGTACTGCTTGCTCTGTCAGGTTCAAAGTAGGATCGACCCGGTATATAAAAAGAACCGGAGATTCCAGTGAAGTCAAAAATATTAATTTCCGACACAATTATTGATCTTCTCAAAACTGACGACTTCCCAAATATAAATTCCCAAAAACTTTAATCAATAAAACCCTTGAAAATATGTAATATGAAGACGACCGTTAAACTCGGGTTCTGTTTTTAAGTTGTGAAAATAAAATGATGGTTAGCAATTTTACAAAGGGCAGTGCCTATATTTATCTTTACAACAATAGAGAATACTTTTCACATAAAAGTGCTTGAATGTCGTCTTGGTATTTAACATTTTCAGCAATATCTCCATTCTAAACTAATGAAATTTTTCAAACCAAAATTGAAAACTTACAATTTCTTTTGAACCACATACGCCATACATTGGGAAAATGGTAGTTGTTAATAGCGAAATTTTTTCCTTAAAAAACAATAGGTTCGTAAATACATTTTTCTATTCAGTGTTACCAATTTCAATTTTGTTTAGTTTTAAGATGTATAAAATGATATGAACATGAATGAAAATATATAGTTATTTGTTTCTACCTTTAATATCTATTGTGAACTCAAGATCAGTAGCATCAATAAAAACTGCTCTATCCAGAGATAAGAAAGCTTTATGATAGTTTGGTGCTATATAGTAGAAATCTGATCTGTACTTATCCTTAACAATTAAAACTTAAAGAAATAAACAGAAAGAATTAAAATTTTAAAAGTTAGCTTTTACACTTATAACCCCTTACAAAATCGAACATCAAAATGTTTTTAAAATAGATAAAAACAACTACTATTCTAATTTTCATTTTGATTGGCACATTATAGAATACATAATACATGTTTGTACGACGTACTATGCACATGTCCTTTCAAGGCTTTTCTCCATTGCTTAAAGATCAAGATGTTTTCAGAACAAAGGTTTAAAATATAAAGAAAAAATCAAATAGGTTTTACCGTTTTATCTGTTGGCATTAGATTTTCCTTCATTCCTTGATTAAATCCAGGATTCAGTTTCAGAATCTCTCCTGAATCCACTAAACCAAGATAATATTAAATCCAGGATTCAATTTCCGAATCTCTCCTGAATCCACTAAACCAAGATAATATTAAATCCAGGATTCTCTTTCAGAATCTCTCCTAAATTCACTAAACCAAGATAATATCAAATCCAGGATTCAGCTTCAGAATCTCTCCTGAATCCACTAAACCAAGATAATATTAAATCCAGGATTCAGTTTCAGAATCTCTCCTGAATCCACTAAACCAAGATAATATTAAATCCAGGATTCAGTTTCAGAATCTCTTCTGAGTCCACTAAACCAAGATAATATTAAATCAAGGATTCAGTTTCAGAATCTCTCCTAAATCCAATAAACCCAGGTAATATTAAATCCGAGATACCGTTTCCGAATCTCTCCTGAATCCACTAAACCAAGATAATATTAAATCCAGGATTCTCTTTCAGAATCTCTCCTAAATTCACTAAACCAAGATAATATCAAATCCAGGATTCAGCTTCAGAATCTCTCCTGAATCCACTAAACCAAGATAATATTAAATCCAGGATTCAGTTTCAGAATCTCTTCTGAGTCCACTAAACCAAGATAATATTAAATCCAGGATTCAGCTTCAGAATCTCTCCTGAATCCACTAAACCCAGCTAGTATTAAATCCGAGATACCGTTTCCGAAAATCTCCTGAATCCACAAAACCAAGATAATATTAAATCCAGGATTCAGTTTCAGAATCTCTCCTGAATCCACAAAACCAAGATAATATTAAATCCAGGATTCGGTTTCAGAATCTCTCTTAAATCCACTTAACCCAGGTAATATTAAATCCGGGATTCATTTTCAGAATCTCTCCTGAATCCACTCAACAATGATAATATTAAATCCGAGATTCAGTTTCAGAATCTCTCCTGAATCCACTAAACCAAGATCATATTAAATACAGGATTCAGTTTCAGAATCTCTCCTGAATCCACTAAACCATCATTTTAATTCCGATATATTGATAGCTGTTTAGGTAAAGCGAATATCACTCAATATCACAAATAAAACTTCTGAACGCTGAAAACACAGATCTAGGACACAAAAAATTCCCACTCTTGTGATTTTAAAAGTGCTTTGAAATATAAGAACTTAAATAGATTTATGATAATTTTGCTTAAATAATTGAAAAGTCTTAGTCCACCCATTTCAGACAATTTAATTTGCCAACGTAGAGAAAAGAAATTAAATAAAAATGTTCTAATTACACCATTCACAAAAATGTTCTCTAAACATTTCTGTTAAATGAAGACTGAGAAATCGACGTTTCTTCTCCTAGACACATTTTAGCTTTAGCTTATTTTTCTATAGAAATACACGATTTAAAGGTGAGCTCCAAATTCGATACGTAAAAAAGTTTTAAAGGATATTACATTTTTAAAGATACTTTACCTCAAACTGACTTTCTAAAATATATCAACAATCCCAGAATACAGCAACAGACAATTCCCCAAGATTAAGATTTGAAAATGTTGTCTGCTTACCCAGACTAAAGTATAGAGGAGGAAGAGACGGCATTTTTCTCCATTGGAAGTATCTAGTCTATAAAATAACTAAATTATTCAAGACATTTTTTTCTCAATTGCTAAAAAGAAATTTCAATGAAAGCTTTTAAATACAAGATGACTATTTTTATTAAATTTTCGTAATTCAAGATTTTCAAAATTCTTTTGCAATTATACGAAGAAACATGCTATAAGATACATACACATTTTTACCGCATCTATGAACATATGAACTGGAAAAAATATAAATATAGTTTAAAAAAATAGATTCCCAAAAACTAACCTGAATGATATCTAAAGCTAGGCGTTGAGATATTGTTGTTCTAACTATTCTTCCAGCCCAGCTTGAACTTTTAACATCAGTCACTAATTTAGAAAAGCGCATAAAAATAATTTAAAAAGACAAAAAAGACTTTTACAATTACATTTTTTCGACTTTCTTTACAATTTTTTTTTTACTTTCTTTAATTAAATTTTTTTCAGCTTTCTTAAAATTTTTTTTGTAGACATATTTTAATTCCTTTGAAAAATAAAATGAATACAAAGCAATTGTTAAAAAAACCCGAAATGAATACATGAATGGAGATGAAGATTTTCTTATTCCAAAATTTTAGTGCTGACTAGTTTATATTGAAATTTTTACAAAAGTACAAAAGTTATATTTGTTTGAATAACTAACCTATGATAAAATGAATGGGTGTTGGACCAGCTCTTTGCAGTAATTGATTCATTGTGCGCATCACTTTATATACAAAGCCATATCTAAGGATGAAATATTTAATCATAAATTGAACTAAGTGAGCTGTCGGCAACGTTCTTAAATTTTGAAGTTAAATTGAAAAAATAAAAAGATTCACAAATCAAAAGTTTTCAACGAACAACTTGTTGTTCATGGAAGGACAACAAAATAAACACTATTCAAAAGTGAAAACGTGCTATAATACAACTTAAAAGTGAAAACGTGTTATAATATAACTTAAAGTGAAAACGTGCTATAATACAACTTAAAAGTGAAAACTGCTATGTATAATACAACTTAAAAGTAAAAACGTGCTATAATACAACTTAGAAGTGAAAACGTGCTATATTACAACTTAAAGTGAAAACGTGTTATAATACAACTTAAAAGTGAAAACGTGCTATAAAAAAACTTAAAAGTGTAACGTGCTATAATACAACTTAAAAGTGAAAACGTGCCATAATACAACTTAAAAGTGAAAACGTGTTATAATATAACTTAAAAGTGAAAACGTGCTATAATACAACTTAAAAGCGTTTTAAACTATTCTCAGAAATTGTTGTTTTTAAGGAATATAAACGTGTTTATTTTAAGGTTACCTAAATGACTCTTCGTCAAGAGTTTTGTTTCCTTCATAATTATCTATTTTTACAATAACTAAACCAAGGTTTATAGCTCCAGGTACAGGGGTATATACATCCTCAGGGGGGATCAACACTCCTCTAAATATTACATTTTAATCGTAAATCATCAATTGAGAAAATTTTTTTTCAATTCAGAATAATGGCTAAAACCTCAAAATAGAAAAATCAAAAATATTATTTCTGAAAACAATGAAATAATGATAACAAAATAAAAAGTTTAAAAAACCAAATTAATAAATATATAAATTTCTCACCTTTCCAGATTTTCTAGTTTTTTGATGTACAATGCTTCATTCCTAGATTGTATTTTGTGAGGTGGCAAGAAGGAAACGAACTTGGCCTGGAAAAAAAGCATTTTTTTACAGAAAATTAAATTCAATTGCTTGATTTTTTGTTCATTTAGTTTGGGAAGTTTTAAAAATGAACAACATTTAAAAAATTCAAGTAAAAACTCTTTTTGTATTCTTAATGAAAACTTTTAAATCAAAAGTTTAGCATAGATTGGACATTAAAAATAATAAATATAAATTGTTTTAGTTCTCTAATATTGGCAAATCCCGCTGTATTAACCCGGCCGCGGGCTTATAATCCGAGAAAAATGTTTGTTGTTTTAATAAATTTAATCATTTGATAAAATTGTTAGACCTTTAAAGAAATTATTAAAAATTAGTCCTATCTGTGAAATGTTAAACCTGATTACGACCTGTAGTGTTGACAAGTTTACCTGGGGTTTAAAAGAAAATGATATTTGGTTGCTGACATCCTTAATAAACTGATTTTTCTCCGGTACTTGAATATGTAGAGTGAGCAAGAGTATGATTAGTGTAATGAGAATGCAGGTTTTCAATAAATATTTATGAATTGCAATCGTTCGATTCATTTTCAACACAAGCACATAATCTGAAAAAAATAAAATAATTTTTTTTTAAAATATACAATATTGATTATTAGATTTTAATTTTGATTTCAATTGAAGATGACTGACAAGAATCCGGGTGACGCAGTAGCCGTTTCAATATTCCCTAGATACCAAGGTAACTGTTGCGACCCAGGCATTTTTCAGGGAGGGGGGCTTTAATTTTTCTCAGGGGGGGGGGCTCAGCCCCCCTAGAAAGATGTTATTGATTTACTGATGTGCAGTAACAATTTTGTTCCCCCAAGCTCGAGTTGAAATCGTTGCTTTGCAAAAAGCGACTGTAGTATAAATGCTTTCTTATTCCAGTAGTAGTGATAGTTTCGTTATCCAATATGCTGCAGCTACTTCACAGTCGTTCAACTAATAGTTTTACCATTTTAAGCTACTTCAGTAGCAATTTCTTTATCCAGTAAGCGTTTTAAATACCAAGATACAGCAGTATATTCCTTGTGACTGAAGTAACAGTTTCCCTATCCCATGATACTGCAGTAACCGTTTCTTCAATACCAAAATATTCCAGTTTACTTAATCCAGGATATACTTTACAGAAGTATATACCATCAAGTTTCAGTACACCACGTTATTCCCAAAACACCTAAAGAAAACAACTTTATGAGAAACTTGATTGAGAACCCAGCTTTACCCGGGTACTCATGGTTACACTCAACGTTTAACGACGTATTACGATTTTAGCAATTTTTCCAACTCAACTTAGAATCTCAAAACCAAACTAAAAGCATTCCCGTGGATCTCTCAAGTTCCCAATCAAAATTTGAGGCAAATCGGTTATGATCGGACATACAAACAGACAAACAAAAGTTGTTACTTTATATATAGATGCCTTTTGATAATCTTTATAGCAATCTGGAATCGGTTGGCTACTTCAAAAAATCTTTTTGTGAAATAATCTTTTAATTACCTCAAAGTTAGCATGGAAGAAATGATATGTTTTGTCCCCCTGCAGCCGACTTCCAGGCATATCCTACAAAATTTATTTTGTGCGTTGTGTTTCATCCCATTTTTTGCTTTACAGAGGGTCATGAATGATCGGCAAAAATTCCTTAAATTTTCAAAAATGGTCTCTACAATTTCTATAGATTGATTCAAAATTTCGCCAGAACAAGAAAAAATTTTGAATAGTGAGATAAAACTTGAATGAAAGCTATGTCATGCAATTTTTAAGCATGACACATTTGTCAGATTTCGTGGAGCATAAAATATGAACTGCAAAAATATAAAAATTTCTTTTTCCTTTCCAAATTCTCTGATTTACCTGATGCTTGCAGAGCTCAAGGGTTGGTCCACAACCGTTTATATGATAAACCTAGAATTATATCATCGTCAAACTTTTCCATGTCATTATATTTAAAGGGTCTTTTTTCATGTCACCATATTTAAAGGGTCTTTTTTCATGTCACCATATTTAAAGGAATTTTTTTTCATATCACCAAATTTAAAAGTCTTTTTCATGTCAACATATTTAAAGGGTCTTTTTTCATGTCACCATATTTAAAGGGTCCTTTTTTCATGTCACCATATTTAAAGGGTCTTTTTCATGTCATCATATTTAAAGGATCTTTTTTCTGTCACCATATTTAAAGGGTCTTTTTCATATCATCATATTTAAAGGATCTTTTTCATGTCACCATACTTAAAGGGTCTTTTTCATGTCATCATATTTAAAGGATCTTTTTTCATGTCACCATATTTAAAGGGTCTTTTTCATGTCACCATATTTAAAAAGTCTTTTTTCATGTCACCATATTTAAAGGGTCTTTTTTCATGTCACCATATTTAAAGGGTCTTTTTTCATGTCACCATATTTAAAGGGCTTTTTTTCATGTCACCATATTTAAAGGGTCTTTTCTCATGTCACCATATTTAAAGGATCTTTTTTCATGTCATCATATTTAAAGGGTCTTTTTCATGTCACCATATTTAAAAAGTCTTTTTTCATGTCACCATATTTAAAGGGTCTTTTTTTATGTCACCAAATTGAAAGTTTTTTTTTCATGTCACCATATTTAAAGGGTCTTTTTTCATGTCACCATATTTAAAGCGTCTTTTTTCATGTCACCATATTTAAAGGGTCCTTTTCTTGTCACCATATTTAAAAAGTCTTTTTTCATGTCACCACATTTAAAGGGTCTTTTTTCATGTCACCATATTTAAAGGGTCTTTTTCATGTCACCATATTTAAAGGGTCTTTTTCATGTCACCATATTTAAAGGTACTTTATTTCATCATATTTAAAGGGTCTTTTTCACGTCACCATATTTAAAGGGTCTTTTTCATGTCATCATATTTAAAGGGTCTTTTTTAAGTCACCATATTGAAAGGTTTTTTTTTCATGTCACCATATTTAAAGGGTCTTTTTTATGTCACCATATTTAAAGGGTCTTTTTCATGTCACCATATTTAAAGGGTCTTTTTTCATGTCACCATATTTAAAGCGTCTTTTTTCATGTCACCATATTTAAAGGGTCTTTTTCATGTCACCATATTTAAAGGGTCTTTTTCACGTCACCATATTTAAAGAGTCTTCTTCATGCCATCATTCTTAAATGGTCTTTCTCATACCATGGTGAATTGGGCATGCCGCTGAAATTATATGAAATTACAACGACAGTTCCTCAAAGTCATTATTGTAAGAATTTGTAATTTACCTTAACATCCTTTTTTTCTTTACAATCATGGTAAAGATCAAATATTTCCTCAAAGGGTGGCGCTAGATACTAAAATATAATTGAAGATCAAATATATCCTCAAATAGTGGCGCTAGATACTAAAATATAATTAAAGATCAAATATATCCTCAAATGATTGCCCCAGATACTAAAATATTATTAAAGATCAAATATATCCTCAAATGGTGGCGCTAGATATTAAAATATAGTTAAGCTCAAATATATTCTCAAAGTGTGGCGCTAGATACTAAAATATAATTGAAGATCAAATATATCCTCAAATGGTGGCGCTAGATACTGAAATATAATTAAAGATCAACATATCCTCAAATGGTGGCGCTAGATACTGAAATATGATTAAAGATCAAATATATCCTCAAATGGTGGCGCTAGATACTAAAATATTATTAAAGATCAAATATATCCTCAAATGGTTGCGCTAGATACTATTATTAAAAATTAAGTATATCCTCAAATAGTGGCGCCAGATACTATTAAATATTATTGAAGATCAATTATATATATTTTAATGGAGGAGCTAACAAGATACCGAAAACGTATAAAAGATCAACTATATCATCAAATGGTGAATCTAAAATGCAATTAAAGCTCAAAAATAAATGCAAATGTTAGGGTAGACGATAATTGCTTTGCTATTAATAAAAATAAATATCAATAAAAATCAGTTTCGCCCTCCCCCCCCCCTGCTTCTAACCTGAATAGATTCCTGTTTGTTGAAAGTACAAGGAAGAATATTGAAAAGTTCAGGATGAATAAATCCCAGGTTTGTGAAAAAATCTTGCTCTGCTAAACTTATTTTATACATAAACCTTAAAAAAATATTTCCTTATAAGGGACTGTTGTTGTATTTTCGAGTGACTCGTACCCATTTACAACAATCATGTTTAATTCTGACCATTTATCCCTTGTTTCTAACAAAAGTTACTTTCATAGAGAAACCATTTCCAAGTTAAAAAAAAGAATATATTGTTCCTTTTTGAAGAGTATAGCGTTGTGAATCATACATGTCCCTCCTTAAATGGAGGGTCACTTGAAATAACGTCTAGTTTACTTTATTGTAATTGAAAGGAAACCCTGTCTCATGACAGGAACCCAAATTGTAAAAATTATTTTGTTACATGGTAGGAAACTCTGTCTTATCAAAGAAACTTAATGTTAAATACTTTATTGTAAGAAAGGAAACCCTGTCTGATGAAAGTAAATTATTGTAAAAATTACTTTATTGTAAGAAAGAAGAAAATAGCTTATTGTATTAACTACTTTATTGTAAGAAAGAAGAAAGTAGCTTTTTGTATAAACTACTTTATTGTAAAAAAGGAAACCCTGTCTGATGAAAGTAAATTATTGTAAAAATTACTTTATTGTAAGAAAGAAGAAAGTAGCTTATTGTAAACTACTTTATTGTAAGAAAGAAGAAAGTAGCTTATTGTATAAACTACTTTGTTGTAAGAAAGGAAACCCTGTCTGCAAGGAACTTATTGTATAAATTACTTTGTTGTAAAAAAGGAAACTCTGTCTGATGAAAGGAACTAATTGTAAAAATTACTTTTTGGTAAGAAAGGAAACCCTGTCTGATGAAAGGAACTTATTGTAGATTTCACTTTCTCTCATCCTATCTAGCCTGTAGAGAACTACTCCGGTGTTGAATCCCTGCTCAAATATATTATTGTTATTTAATATATAAAGTAGAAATCTCTACTCTTTTGCTTGTGTGTCCGAAATAGCTCATGCACCCTTTGACCGACTTGGCTCAAATTTTGATTGGGAAACTAGGTAAACCCACGGGAATGAACTAAATTTTGCATATAAATAAGTTAAGTGGGTTCACTTTTATAGAGAAAGTTTAATTTCCTGGGTTTCCAAGTTAGTTGTATTTATTTTTAGACCAATCATCGTTCACTTAAGTAGGAGTCGACTCTCCTACCATATCAAATTCAATTCAATTCATTTCATGAAGAACCAAAATTTTACCATTTAAGAAAACTTCCATTAAATATATCTACCTTATTCATATATAATATTTCTGATTGAGAGAAATCTATCTCTGGCTGGTTTACTCTTTTTTACGGAAATGCCCCCAACATAAGAGTCAGAATCTTTGATATTTACTCTTAAATCTGTCACATCTTGTTTTACTAGAAGCCATGATATTTAGTCTTTGCCACAAACACAAATTTTCTAATCTCTATATCTTTTTAATCTGATGGTGTAAACTTTTGATATTTAAAACTTAGATTATTTGATCTAACAGAATTCATAGTTTCAAAATTATACGAGATCAAGTTACAAAGATATAGGAATTATAAAATCAGGGTTTATATGTCAAAGCCTCAATTCATTTAAAATTTTCAAAATTTCTCCAAAATGTTATCTAAAATTTTTCAAAGTAACTCGAATTGCTTTCTCAATTTTTCAAATACAGATATCTTTGCCACCTGATATTTTAAATTAAGAATTCTGCTAGATTAAAAAGTCAAGGTTTGCTACATCAACTTGCAAAGATAAATTAGAAAATTTAGAATTGATGCAAGTGCTCATTCAAACTGATTTATTTTAAACCTGATTGATAAACCTAAATTACCTGAAACCTTCCTGGTTTTCCGATCTCCGTGTTTGGATGAATGCGTCTAAAATAAAATAAAATGTATTTTCTGATTTTCATATTTATATTATATTTAAATTTACCTATACTTCCCCAACTGGTTATAGTAGTGAGGCGCTAGATCCAAACCTTTTAGCGTAGAAAACAATAAAAGATAATGATAACTAAATGTTAGGTTTACCTAAAGATGTTTTTACAAAGATTAGTCAAAACGGTTCTTCTTAATTGTAATATTGATATATTTTAATTCTAGTTGTCTAGCCTAATGACATGATAGCCTTCTTATCCTTCTCCAGTTCATTAAACTCATCATACAACTCTAAAAAAAAATAACTCTTCTTATCCTTTTACAGTTCATTAAACTCATCATACAACTTTAAACAAAGAAAACCCTTCTTTTAAGAGTCAAATGAACGATTCACAACTGTACCCTCTGAATCTTAAAAAGAGACTAAATCTGTAAGTTCACAAATCACTTATGTTTATAGAGAAACCGCGAAATTGAGAATTGTCAATTTTCCTAAATATCCTTTTTCTGCTTATTTAAAGGTTTGTAGAGTACCGTACGCGTTGTGAACCCGCTAGTCAACTCCTGTAGAGACTCGTAAGTTGATCTAAAGTGTGTTTATTGTATTTTCCAAAGATATATTAGAAACTTTAAATGCAATGTAAAATCATTACATAAATGTAATTTACTATAAATAAAACCAACTTTAAAAGGTAAAAGATATCTATATCTTAATACTTAAGAAAATTTTAGGATAATAAATGGTGGGGTTCAAGGAAAAGAGAGATTAAGTTGTGATTCTAACATTTCGAAATAAAAACTTGTAATTTATATATATTTAATGTCTATACCTGCAATATCTACAAGGAACTCTAGGTCTGATGAATCTATGACGAGCAGTTTTTCTAGAGATTTAAACGCCAGGTGATACAAAGGAGCAACATAGAACAAGGTGGAGGAATACTTGTTCTTCTAAATATTTATTTAGGTTTAAGGAACCTATTGTAACTATGGCGTCATTTGAATCGTATGTTAGGTATCGGAATATTTTCTAAAAATTTGTTGCCCCACTTGGTCAATATTTGTAATGTTTTTTTTTCTAGGTACTTTTAGAAAATATTTTAGATTGATAAAATAGTTCTATTTGAATTATAATTTCAATATGATTTTCATATATAACGATAGCTCCCTAATGATCAGGTTGAAAAGAATGAAATCAAAAATGTTAAAATTGTGGAATAGGCAGTTAGGATTCTAAAAAACTATTAGCTCTATAGCAACAATAACTACGCAAAGTTACTTAAATGATATCTTCATATTCCACCGGTTTCTGGTTTCTAAGTCCCACTGTAGTAAATACCTCAGCTGTTGATGGTTCTCTATTATCAAATAATCCTTGGATAAAATCTGGATTCAGATTTAAAATCTCTTCAGAGTCAACTAAACAATAACAAAACATTTTTATTTATTTCTTTGTTATAGTTTTTTTTAAAGAAGGCATTTCATGTGTTTAAAAGAAGATGGGTAATTGGTAGGGGGTGAGGGAGGGGACTAGGGAGGGTGTGAAGGAGGGGGTGAGGGGGGAGTGAGGGAGGGGGTGAATTTGGAGAACTTTTATACGGAGATGAGTTTATGAAGGAAACCCATTCAAAAACACTTAACCAATCACTCTCCACTAAACAATGCTATATCTTCGGTTCGTGCATTGCAGGTTACTGCAGTACGCAAACAAAGCTTAGTTGAGAGTGCAATGATAAACCTACCTAAACTAAATTTTAAAGGTGGTAATCTATCTTTATTTCTCCATCTGAACCATCTTTCCTGTAAAAATAAATATGAAGTAAGAAAATATTAAATTACATTTCCTATCAATCTTAAAAATGTGATATTGTAAAAAAGATAAATTGATGATTTGAAAAACTTAATCGAGGACCAGGTCTCTTGAATTGCAAGAAGTTGAAGTATTTAAACCACATCTCATCATGTCATGTGCTCCGATTCAAGTTGAAGAAAAGTTCACCAAGTATGCCTGGTTCAACTCAACTACGTTTGACTGTTCATTAAAACTGATCTCCGATGTATTACCTGGATAATGTCCAGGGATAATCTTCTTGTGATACAATAACTTATTATCTGTCCAGCCCAACTTCCACTACTGGGGTTAGTCACTAAATAGGTTTATTTTTATTTCACAAGAATAGGTTTAAAGGGACTGTAAACGTAAATATCCATATTTGAATAAAGGGTCACTTAAAATTACAGAGACAGTCCCTTAAAAAACATTAAACACAGAATTTTTTTCTAACTCTACCATTTCTTCTCAAGCTGTCAATGCTAGGTTAAAAAATTGAGACTTCTTAAAGGGAATATAGGCGTAATTTCAATTTAGCCTAATTTAAATGCGTTACATGCCTAATTCACAACGGTACCCTTTCTTTGCCGATTAACAATGCATTGAGAAAGATAACTTCGTTTTTAAGCTGACAAAATATATTAAGAATGCCAATGCCAAGAATGCAGCCATTTTCTTACAAAAAATAAATATTTTGAATTTTTACATGTTTTTTTTTCATGGCAACATATCTACTTTGCCTAAAAATCTGTACTTTACCTATAATAAAATGAATTGGTCTGTCTCCAGTTAGTGCAAGGATACCTTTCAGATTACGGACTGATTTATAAACAAACTCATCCGACCTAAAATAGAATCTTTTTAATATGACTCTGGTGCGTAAATTGCAAGAAAATTTGCACAATAATCTTTCACATTTTTACCTCTGCATCCTGATGTTGCAGAAGTTCGCAAAGGAATTGAGGTTTTGCCACAAACTCTGATTTTCTAATCCCTATATCTTTGGATTCCAACGTCGTAAACCTTAGAAATTTCAAACTATGGCTTTTGTTAGATCAAATAATATAAGTTTGAAATATCAAAGGTTTAAGACATTGGGTTATAAAGATATTGGGATTAGAAAATCAGAGTTTGTGGCAAAGACTCAATTCCTTTGACTTGAGTTGATTTAGATTATGGCTATATTTATGCATTAATTAATTAACCTGAAATAAACTTAAAAATTCTAATTTTCTAATTCCTATATCTATGTAACCTGATATTGCAGACCTTTGATTATTCAAACTATAAACTCTATTAGATCAATCAGGTTGAAAAAAAAGAAAAAGAGAATGGATGGCGATTAATCAGTTTCCTTGGAATACTCTTGAACCTTATTTATTTAAAGAAGTCCTAAGTACATCTTCCACTAAACTTAAAAACTAACCTGAAATCTGGACTAGTACTCGGAAGTCCTGTATTAATAAGAACAAGTCCTAAGTTTATCGCTTCTCCTTTTTATTTCAAAGTGTTAAAGTTATAAAAAATTAATATCAATATAAAATAATTTTTTTTACTTTTTGTTTAAGATTGATCAAGGTTATCATTTCAAGATCAAACAAATTTTCTAACAATAATAAAAATTTATTGTGATTCCAAACTGTTAGTTAAAGACGACATTTCAAAAAAATTACCAAAGACATATCACGTATACACAATCGGCTTGGAATACTTTTGTAGATTTAAAAAAACCTTTTGTTTTAAGGATTAAATTGTACTTTTATTCCCTTGCGTATGTTGATAGGATTGTACTGAACTGCAAGGAACCAGAAAACCACTGTAAAGTGTACATAAAGTACATTTTAGTTAGGTAAGGCACAGTCATCGTAGTAAATATCAATACAATCATGGTGATTTCTAATTTCAATTTTAATTTATGCCAAGCCCTAGAACAGCGCAGAAACACTTGACCATTTAAACAAAAAAAAGTTGTGAACATCACAGCTTATGTTTGTTTTCTTGTAAACTTACAATTTCAAAAATGCTCCTTAGGGATCAAAGCACCATTAACAGAAAGTCGTCTTCATTGTATTGATAAAATCGCTTCTACTTTATTTAAATATATTACTAGTTAGTGTCTGTCTAACTTCAATATAATTGTGCCACACATGATATACAATGGTTAAGTCAAAAAAAAATTTTTTTTTTACGAATTCAGTCTTTTTCTTACTCGTTTTTAGAAAAATGGAGAACTAAGTTTCCGTGTTCTATTCTACTATTCTAATTCTAAAAAAAATTATACCTGAAAAGTTTTTCTAGTTTGTGTATATAGCCTCTGTCGGGGTAAGCCTTAAATATGAAAACATATATCATTTTAGAGTATTTATTTGGAGTTCAGTCGTTAACTGGTTGTCTTTACTAATATATATGAAACAGAATTGAAATTTTATTGCTTGAATTGATTGTGTAAGGTGCATGTGCCCGACGAAACATGACTGTTGGTAGAATGTCGTCTTTAATACACTGTATTTTATATTAAAGGCGGTTTGCAGTTTATTTCGTTTAAAATATATTTTGCCCAAATATATTTTACTTTGTGAAGTTAATTTTACTATATTATGACTGCATATAATAATTTTTTATTGTCTTTGGTATTAAACAACTTAACGAATAATGGAAGAAGACATTCAAAACTATTTACCATTTAAACTTAGAAAATTCCTTACTACAGGGTATCCAATATTAAATTTGACCGTGCATACTCTAATTTTGGATTTCAAAGATTAATCAGAAAATTTTAAAATATTAGATTATTCAAAATGTTTTGCATGGTTAAAATTAAAATTTGCATGCTGAAAATAGTCGTTTCTCTAAGTATTTTAAACATAATTTGGCGTTCAAGTTTAGAGATCATAAATATGATAAGGGACACTCTGTAAGATTTTTGTGCACCTTGATATTATTGACAAGGTTAATTATGTTGAATGTGTAGTTATGGATCTTGACGGAGTTGCGCTGCAAGTACACCATGAGGCTAATACTTGAGATCAGCGAATAGACCAAAAGATTAAGAGAAAGTCGTCTTCGAACCATCTCAAATTCTAGTTTTTCTGAAAAAAATATTTAAACATAATAATTAGAATTCTTGCACATTAGATTAGTTTATTTATTACAAAGGGTATTTATGTGCAATGTACAATGTACTTACTGCAATTGATTTTTACTATACAGGGAAGCTTTAAAGATTTTAGAATTGAATATTAGCAGCAGTGGCGGATATAAGGGGGGTTATTGGGGTTATTTACCCCCCCCTAGAATCCTGGGGATAAATACCCCCCCCTAGAATCCTGGNTTAAAATAAAAAGTTTAGTTAAAATTAAATAAATTCAGTTTTTTTACAGATCTTTGTAGTTAATGTAAAATGGATGACTATCATGAAGGGTATAAAACAAGGTGAAAGCTGAAAGGTATGTAATGAAGCCTTTATTAGATTGAGTTTGTAAATCCCAGAAATGAGTGGAAATTGCAAATCAAACCCAATTATAACCAATAATTTGATATACATCATGATATTTTTCTAGGGGGGGGTAAAAAAATTTCTAGGGGGGGGTAAAAAAAATTTCGGCGCGCTTCGCGCGCCAAATTTATAATTTTTACCCCCCCCTACAGAATCCTTATATCCGCCCCTGATTAGCAGCATAGACCAAGGAACATTAAATATACACTCTAATATACATCTAGTTGTCTAAGTGTTTCTATTTCATATTTTGCTTTACATTTCTGACGTATGATGCCAAGAAATTTTGTTAATTTTCTTTTTTAGTTTTAATATGACACATAATACACACGTAAACAATCCATACCCCATCCTTAGTTCTATTCCTCCTCCCTTCCCTACCCCATCCTTAGTTCTATTCCTCCTTGCATAAAGAGTCTGTAAACGTAATTTCAAGCAATTCTTTATTTAAAAAGAGTGGAATGTCCGATTTACAACGGTGCCCTAAGTAGCTTTATCTGATCAAAAATTAAAAAGATATTCATGTTTTTTCTTAACTATTATTAAAGTTAAATATGAAGGGTCCGGTGGGTTGGGGGGCCTGGATACCCCTTCTCGGAGAAAAGTATTTATAATTTTACTTATAATTTTACCTATGTATAACACACTTAAAGACCTACTTCAAGTCATTGGAATTTAACATTTTATAGCTCTCTGAATAGCCATATGACTAGGAAGGAATCTTTCATAGCCTTTTGCACGGAAACCAGAAACTTGCATATTTGAATTTGCTGGGACATTTTAGATTTTGCACTTATTTGCTAATTTACTGAATTTCGCAAGAAATATATGGTTATTTGCAAACTTTTTTTTTCTTCAGATTATTAAAGTAAAGTCTTATGACTTTCTGAAACTGCAGTGTGAAATATTATAGATCAGTGTCACAATAAGAAAAAAGGGAGGGGGTCCAGGGTATTTTGGGTAGAGGAGACGTCAGTAGGAATAAGGTTAAAATTACGAAGATTAAAATACTTCTTTTAACAGTGTTTCTAGGAGTATATAACTTTAAAATTATCTTATCTCTCTATCTTCTGAATTATTTTGTTCTGTACTCAAACAACCCCAATTTGAAACTTGTATACATGTAATACAATTATAGTACGATAAAGGAAACACAATTTGCACTGTATAAACTCAGTGTAAAAAGAAAACTAAGATAGTGTACACTAAACATAATTAATGTTTGTACTGTGTGAACTCAGTGTAAAAAGAAAACTAAGATAGTGTACGCTAAACATAATTACTGTTTGTACTGTGTGAACGTTATGCTTGGAAGAACACATCTAACACATATTGAATAGCTGTAACATACAGGGTGTCCCACGAAACATGACAGTATGCAAGACGACTTGAATGTCGTCTTGATTTTTGATATAATTTGCTGCGTTTATTTGTCAACCTAATTTTAGGATATTAATCACAAAATTCTCCTAGTCCTGCCATTTCCAAAATGTGGTCTGTATTTTTTGTGCTTTCAATATTGCCCGAGATATGAACAATTTTGTTCAGATATCGACAATTTTGCTTTTATTTAACAAAATTGAAATCTGAACCAAACTCTTTATATCTCCGGTAATATTGAAAGCACAAAAAACGCAGACCACTTTTTGGAAATGCCAGGGCTAGGAAAATTATGTGATAATTGTTTCAAGAATCATACATGTTAAAGTAGATAGAAGACTAAATGTCACAAATAAATTCAAATATCAAAGACGACTTTCAAGTCGTCTTGCTATTGTCATGTTTCGTGGGACACCCTGTAGATGCAAGGCATATACCATAGTACTTATGTTATGCGCAAGCATAAGAAAAGCAAACTTATTTGGTTTCGTATGAGAAATACAAACATTTTTATGTTTCTTCTTAGACAATATAAGCTCTTTAATAAAAGGAGTTATATATAATTGAGAACGTAACAGATTACGTGAAATTTACTTTAGTTTGAATTGGACAATATAATACATAATTAAAGTAATATATGCACGGCATGTTATTATTTTTCTTTTAGTATTTCAATACCAGTTTCTATTATATATAAATATACAGGGTGTCCATAGAAATAGTAGCAAGACGATTTGAAAGTCGTCTTTGATTTTTGACTTTTTAAGACAATAAGTCATCTTCTTTCAATCTTCCTAGTTTGGGATTTAAGATACAATTGTATCCTTCATGCATATCCTGCAATATCTTGAAACATGCTTGTTAAAGAATTATGTATTATTTATTTATTTACTGAAAAGTGGGTTCCATCTTGTTTATATCCGATCTGGGTTGGTTTAACCTTTGACCAACTATATCGTCAAAAGAAACTTTATTAACGTAATTTAATTTAGTTTTAGGAGTTTTAAGTGACAAATGTTGACCATTTACGATTAATTAACCTACTTTTTTATGAAAAAAAAACCGAGTTAATTTTGATTTTTTTCCTTGGCCTGTTTTAACATTTAAACATAGTTTTAGTGTTAATGAATATTAATCGAATAAATAAATGATAATAAATTCCGTTAAACTTTGAATTACATATGTTTTTTTCTCTTTCTCAAGTACTGAACCTGATTCGGATATTTGTATTGTAGAACATATAATTTCGTGGATTTCACCGGGTTATGCTCACAGGTTGACGGTCCCGTACAGTGTACAATGTACTTAGTACTGGTGGATTTATGCTTGTAATGCTTCTGGTTTTACCTTCCACTAACACCATTCTAAACACACTCCTCTCCTCCCCCCCGCCCCCCCACCCTACACTTAGACTTCCTCATCCTTATTGCCCCCATGCAATCCCCCTTTCCCCTTTCTTCTCATTTACTCTGTCCAACTCCATGCTCCCCCCTGCCCCTTTTTACACTCCTACACTACAATCCTTGATACACCCCCCCCCCTCACCCACATGGTATCTACTCTCCATGATGACCCCCATTCAATGATTTCACTTTAAATACTTATAAACATATCCTTTTATTCCTAACTTTACTTTTTAATCTTCATAATCTAGAACTAATTCTACTACATAGATAATATTTATATTCTAAAGTAAGTATAATCACTATAAATGGTTTGAAATGGAACGAAACTTGTTTGAAACTGAAAACAGTATTTTTTTGTTTTGGGTTCACTCCTATTCCTTATTTTCGACTTCAATTTAAATGTTTTGAAAATTAAATAAAGTTATTTTTTTATGACAATACAATCTTTCATACTTCCTAAATATCATCATGATGTAAGATACAGATTTCTCCTTTTCAACCATCATTTTACGTCAAACAGCATTCAGTTTAAAGTTAGCAGTCAGTGAAAATATTTCTTATATTATAGTTTTCTAAATACTATCATCATGCACCTGCCGCTTTAGTAATTGAAAATTGGCGGTACAGTCCAAACTAGAACCGCAAAGGTCGGCTAAGATCGGAAATTCAAATGTATCACCGGTTGTTAATGTTATTCTTCGATAGTGTCCGGAAGCTTTTTTAACCAAATTGCATATAGTGAGAGAATTATAAACGACTAAGTTGCATATTTTAGTAAATTTAAAATCATATTAAAATATTTCAAGCATTAACTCACGGAATAATGTGATATGATTCAGTTCCTGTTTATACCCTTTACCGAAGACAAAACATTTGATTTCATTATGATTTTTTGCCTGTCCTCTATTTCAGCTTTTTTGATTTCATATTCACTTGATTCGCATTGTTTTCCCTCTTTTATATCTTTTAAATTGGACTTTCCAATTAACTTGTTTTTCTTTCCCTTTATCACGTTGATTTTTTATACACATTTTATTTAATATTGAACTTGATTAGATAACGATGAATTGTGGACACATTTCTTTTCTTATTTTCAGGAAGAATTCAATTTATTTATAGGACTATAACTACATTGAATTTAAAAATTTTAAAAAGTTATATAAAATTCCAAAATAACTTATAATTAGACTTGACAGATTTGAGTAAACTTTTATTGAATTTTACATATTCAGCTTATTGAAAACAGCAGGGTGAGTAAAAGTATTTTTTGTATCAAAAAGTAAAAAAAGGTATTTTTATTAAGGGAATCTTATATGTATTTTATTTTCAACATTTATATTTAAATTGATATAATTACTATTATTATTATTATTATTATTATTATTATTATTATTATTATAGCTTGTTTACTACCTACTGTTTATTTA